>NC_037671.1:78277919-78418192 GCF_003255815.1 Theropithecus gelada | reverse complement strand
TTTTTTTTTTTTTTTTTTTTTTTTTTTTTTTTTTTTTGAGACGGAGTGTCGCTCTGTTGCCGAGGCTGGAGTGCAGTGGCAGGATCTCAGCTCACTGCAAGCTCTGCCTCCCGGGTTTATGCCATTCTCCTGCCTCAGCCTCCCAAGTAGCTGGGACTACAGGCGCCCGCCACCTCGCCCAGCTAGTTTTTTGTATTTTTTAGTAGAGACGGGGTTTCACCGTGTTAGCCAGGATGGTCTTGATCTCCTGACCTCGTGATCCACCCGCCTCTGCCTCACAAAGTACTGGGATTACAGGCTTGAGCCACCACGCTCGGCCAGTCTCATGCTTTTTAAAGGCTGCATATTATTCCATTGTGGAGATATATCATAATATGATGAACCCTTTCCTTATTAATGTTAAATTTAAGTTTAGCCTAATGCTGTCTTCTTTCATATTTTAAGTTTGTCCTAAAAGTTTCTCCATACATAGCAACCTATAATCTAACTGGATATGTAAACAGACAGTTAGCTACTCTTGTACCAGTCACAGCCAATCACCAGTGGCCAACTATTCAAACTATGTTCAAGTAGTGCAGACACCAAGCTGTAACCAGCCCCCCTGATTCTTTACCTCACTTCTGTGTTCTATATGTCACTTCCCTTTTTCTGTCCATAAATGTTACCTGACCATCTGGCAGCAGTGGAGTCACTCTGAACCTGGTTCTAGGTGCTGCCCAGTTTGTGAATTGGCTCAAATAAACTCTGCTCATGTGTCTAAAGTTATTCTTTTAACATTAATATATATGTTGGCTTTTGTTTTGAGGTAGTATAAAAGATACAAAGCATTAAACATTAATTTTTATTTGTATATGGTAGTATACTAATGGAAAAACCCTGGAAGAGGAAGTCCCTGGGTCAGTAGAGCATTTTAAAATCATTTTTGGCTATTAGTTAATATCAGGACTCTAAAGAATGGTGCTGGATAATAGTTGTTCTTGGATCAAAGTTAAATTCTTCATTTTGGGAGGATTAAATTGGCCTTTCTTGTGGTTATTATCATTCCACGAGATTCTAGAGCATTTCCATTTTTTGTTTCCCATCCCCTAGGCATTTGTGTTTTTATGAAAGCATCTTTAATATGGAAACATTGATGGACTTTGCTAACTTAGTTGAGTTACAAATTATTGGCTTAGAATTCAAGGTCGAATTTAAAAAATTTTAGCTTATATTTTAATTAGGCTATTAATTAGACTGTTAATACCTACCCTTTAACCTATTAAGTTCCCAGTGGAACTTCATACACACACACACACACACACAAACAGACAAGTTTCAAATTCTGGTTATACACCATTCCAGCTTTATGATGTGTGATACACCACTTCAATTATTTGAACCTTAGTTTCCAGTCTGTAAAAGTTTGCAGGTGATCATAAACAGGGTTAGGGATAAAGTTCATAATGAGTCTGGCTCAGTGCTTGGTACCTACTGGACACCTAATTTATAAGTGGAAAAAGAGAAATGTACTAAGAGTACATTAATTAAAGGTAAATACATTAAAGCATGGTAGCATTCTTGAGTTTGAAAGGCCCGTGGAAATAATTTAGTGCAGTGGTTTTCAATTTGAGCTCAGTGGACTTCAAGAGTTCTACTGTTTTTTAAAAAAAGTTTGAAACTACTGATTTGGTCTGTTGGTTTTTCAAATTTTGACAGTTCTTCACAGGTAACCAGATACAACTGAATTGTTCTGTGGTAGTGATTGAAGAGTTATGTTACAGAGGGAACTTCAGAAACTCACATGCCTAACAACTTGAAGCAACCTCTGAAACACCTCCATGGGGAACTCTCTAGTCCAATGCAAGCATTGAACTGTTGAGGAAACTGAGAGATGTTATTTGCCTTCCTCTAGGTCACAAAGAATCAGATAGGTCATGGCCAGGCGCAATGGCTCATGCCTGTAATTTCAGAACTTTGGTAGGTGGAGGCAGACGGATCAATTGAGCTCAGGAGTTGAAGACCAGCCTAGCCAACATGTTGAAACAAGTCTCTACTAAAAATACAAAAATTGGTCATGTGTGGTGGTGCTCACCTTGTAATCCCAGTTTCTCGGGAGGCCGAGGCAGGAGAATCGCTTTAACCTGGGAAGTGGAGGTTGCAGTGAGCCGAGATCATGCCACTGCACTCCAGCCTACGCGACAGTGTGAGAATCTGTCTCAAGAAACAAAATAGAACAACGAAACAAAAAAGACTCATATAGGTCACTAGAAGCTTGTGTTTGGGAGTAGAATTGCAGTATTCTGTCTTCCGTTGCTCTATTATTTTGTTATCATTTTAGTAAAATCCTTGGAATTTTATCATGTTTAAATGCTGAGTAATAGGTTCCTCTTATAATAGTACATTTTGTGTTTTTTCATAGTTTTAAATGATAGCAGGAATTAAAATACTATAATTTTGGTTATTTTATCAGCATCTTCTGATGAAATGATCTAAAAACTATAAAAGATACAAATTGTTTTTTCAAAGTCTGTCATCATGCTAATTCTCTATATGTCATTTGCTGAGCAGAAATCACTTCTAAAATCTGTTGTATTTTTGGTGCTAACTAGTAAATACTGTGGAGTAAAATCTATGTTGGAAGACAAAAGCTCAGGGTAAGGAAAGGCAAAACACTTTTAAAGAAAACAGATTTCATTAAAGAAAACAGGTTTCATTAGAACAAGAACAAGATCCATTACTTAGGGCAGACTTGTAATGTACAGAGGAAGCATAACTATTGGATTATGAGTTTGCCTCTATCTTGTCCTGCTCAAAGCAGATGAAGAAATAGTAAGACACAGATAGCTCATTTAAATTAGCTCAGTCTCCAGATTCAAATGAATTATCCTCCAGAGGACTGAAGAACCTTGCAAATGTGATTCCAGAGCCTTTGTCATTGTACTTTGGAGAGTTAGGAAGACTAGGAGAAGTGAGAAAGTAAAAAAAGGCAAATACCAGTGTTTTCAGAGGTAAACAGAGATAGGTGTTAGAAATTATCAGTGAGTGAGCTTGATAGAAATCTCCACCAGGTTTTTAAATGTTTTGGAAAATATTGCTTACTTAGAGCTATTTTTACTTTCTTCCCCTCACCCCCCGCTTAGGATTACTAGAATGGTGCATGAAGATATGCTATGTCTACTATGTTCTCCTATGTATATATACTATATATTACACATCTATATTCTATACTATATACTACATACTATACCATACTATACAGTTATAGAATATACAGTTATAGAACTGTATATATTATATAGAGAGAACTATATAGAACTCTATATATTATAGAGAGAACTATATAGAACTCAGTATAGTATATACAATTATAGAATTCTATACAGTTATATAATATAGATATGTATAGTATATGCAATATATTAGTATACAGAACATGCAATATGCTATATACAATATATTATATAACTGTATATTGTATCAATTAGCATATAGTAGATATAATATGGATAGTATGTAGGGTAAATTCAGTAAGCCTTTCATGTTTGTATTTTAATGGAGAATTATGGACTGGTTGAACATAGTGTTAGAAAGTTTTACAATTGGATCAGTAATTGTACCCAAAGGCTGCAGGTAAATAAATAGCTGTCAACTTGAAGAGAAGGTTTCTAGGTGGGTGCTTTCAAGTGCTATCTTAGGCTCTGTTCCTTTCAGCATATTTATCAGTGAATTTGACCAGGTTCCTTAACAGCACGAACAAGTCTTATTTGATTTTGTATTTGCAACATTTGGCACTCTGTCTGGCATAAAATTAGTGTTTCTTAAAATAATGAATGGATGGATATGTTCTTGACAGGTTCAAAAACAGGGGGCCCAATGAATTTGATGGATGACAAGATCAAGCTTGATCCCCCTAGGCTCAAAATCTGGCCTAAAATAAGCAAGATAAAATTTAGTCAGGTTAACTGTTTCACCTCAAATTTTTTCCATCTATTTTATGTGTACACTATGGGGAGCCCTGGATTAATAGTAATTGAAGTTAAAGCATAATTTTTAAAGTATATGAACATGTAATTATATGGCCATTTAAAAAATTGGAAGGGAAGAAGTTAACCACGTATGGTGGTACCTTCGTCCTAAGAGGTAATAATAACTCTAATTTCATTGGTCAGATCACATCTAATAACAAGTACCAGATTTTAGGTAACAAACTGACATGTGGAGAGCAGACAGGATTACCAGGGAGTCAAAAAACTGGCATAAAAGAAACAGTGGAAGAAACATAAAATCATAGAAAAGATAAGGAAAAATGTTAACTTACTTCATTGTTTAAAGGGCTGTCACATGGAGCAGGAGAAATAGATTTATTTCCTGAAGGCAATACAAACCTAATGGATATTACTAGAAAACTGGTTTCCACTCATTCAAAAGAGCTTCCTAATAATTGGAATTGTCCAATAATGAAATCAGTATCCTTTGATTATCAAGCTTTCTGCTACCAGAAGTATTTGTGCAAAGATTCAATGTCTACCTTCTAGGAATACTGTAAAAAGGTATTACTATAACGTGGACTCATGACCTCCAGGGTCCTTGCTTACACAAGGATCTGAGTCTTTAGAATTGAGCTATAACAATACTGAACCGATATTAAAACAACTGACATTGATAGACTTATTTTAACAAGTGCAATGTTGGTATTTAAATCTGTAATTCTTTACTAATTAATAAAAAACAAATGAAGGTAAACTTATCCTTTGTGTTAACTTTCAAAAATTGTTAAATTATATTTATTTCCATTAACAAGATAGAATTCTGTGATATGTCCTTTGGAAAAAATGTTAAGTATTTTAAATTTTATTGTATTATTAACATATTTGTTTAAAGATGTTTTGAAATTTACAGTAAAAGTGGGAGAAAAATATCCATAGTCCTACCAGCCGAAGATAACTACTATTTGCATTCTCTTCTTTATCCATTTAGTTTATTTAATTTCTTAAAGTACTTCTGATTTTTTTATGAAATATTTTGAATATACAAAAAGAGTATTTAAAACATTCATGTACCTACTTGATATTTTCCTATTTTTGCTTTAGATCTTATTTTTCTAAAATACATTGACGTTTCCCTGTATCCTTTCTCCAAACATCCTTTTTCTACTCTCCCTGCTCAGAAGTAACTACTATTCTGAAGTTGTTAGATATGATTTTTCTAAGCATTTTAGTTTTTATTTAAACATATTTTAGAAACTTATTTTTTATGGGTAGTACATTATATATATTTTTTAATTAGAGAAGAATTAAAAGATAAAATGAAAACATTCTCATTCTTACCACTAAGATGTCACCACTTTTGGTATCTTAGTGTGTATCCTTTTGGATCTTTTTCTGTGAATTTGTGTGTATATTTATGTGTAAGGAAATATTCTTCTATTACTGGCTTGCTAGGGTTTTTGTTTTAAATCATGGATTGTTTTGAATGTGAAACTACTCTCGTTCTTTGCTTCTTGGGATAGATAGGTGCTATTTAGTTGTGATGCAATTTTTACACATTGCTGAATTCCTTTTGCTAGTATTTGTCTGGGACTTTTGCAACAGTATTCATATTTTGGAATGGTGTACGATTTTATTTTTCCACTATTGACATCAAGATTATAAAAAATCTCATCAAAAATGACAGAGTTTTTCCTTTCTGTTCTCTTTTACAGATAATCTGTTTCTTAAAATTTGTTAGATTTCACCACTGAAACCTTCTGGATTTAGTCCTCATGTGGGAATTTGGTTTTGCTTTTTTTTTTTCTACTTAATTTTTAATTTTTAACAGTATTTTTAATTTAAAAAAAATTCTTCTTAGTATTTTAATAGTATTTATTAGTTTACCATTATTTCTTGCATGTCACCATTCTTCATTATTGTTCCTTCAGGGTTCACTTCCTTTCTTAACTGATATATATATATAAGTGAGAGCTTCTGACTGGCAACACTGTTTAGTATTTGTCTGAATATATTTTATCTTTACTCTTCAGTGATAATTTCACTGGATCTTGCTGGATTCCAGGTTGACAGTTATTATCATTTGGAACTTGAGTATTTTTTAGCCCTGGTATTTTTTTTTTTTTTTTTAACACATTCTTATTGAGTTTAATGGTTTCCTGTTTTGCTCCAAAATATTTAGGGGGGATAGGATTTTCCTAAATTATTATTTTATATGGAAATAATTTCAAGCTTACAGAGAGTTGCAAATCTGAAAACAGTACAAAGAACACTCCTATACAGTTTACCCAGATTCGTCTGTTGTTAACATTTTATCCCATTTGGCTTATGATACGCATGCATGCTCTCTCATGTGGTCTCTCTGTTATATGCATATATACACAATTTTTTTTTTTTTTAACTATTTGAGGGTAACTTGGATACATCATGCCCCTAAATACATCAGCATGTATTTTTTAAGAATAGGGATTATGCTCTTATAGAACCATAGTAAAATTATGGTTATACTGTGATTTACACTTATATAATAATTTCCTCTAATCTACTGTCTGTAGCACCATTTTTTTCAGTTGACTTAATCATATCTTTTTTTTTTTTTTTTTGAGACAAAGTCCTGGTCTGTCGCCCACGCTGGAGTGCAGTGGCACGATCTTGGCTCACTGCAACCTCCACCTCCTGGATTCAAGCGATTCTCCTGCCTCGGCCTCCTGAGTAGCTGGGATTGCAGGTGCACACCACCACGCCCAGCTAATTTTTGTATTTTTAGTAGAGATGGGGTTTCACCATGTTCGTCAGGCTGGTCTCAAACTCCTGACCTCGTGATCTGCCCGCCTCACCCTCCCAAAGTGTTGGGATTACAGGTATGGGCCACCACACCCAGCCTTCATCATATCTTTTATAGTACTTTCTGTTCTCCAGTAGGACCCAGTCTAGGGTCAAGTATTATACTGAATTGTCCAGTTTTCCAGCCTTCTTTTATCTGGAACATTTCCACATACTGTTGTTTTATTTATGACATTCACATTTGTTGAAGCATACAGCTCCCTACCCCTTTTCATTTAATAGAATATCCTTAACTTTGTATTTCTCTTATGTTTCATTGTGTATAGACTGGGGTTTTTGTGTTTTTGGTGAGAATACTGAATAGGTAATATTATTTTCCTTCTTAAGATATCACATCTGGAGCCACATGATGTCTCCTGACCTTCACTAGTGATGTTAATTTTGATCTCCTAGCCAAACTGCTGCTCAACTTCTCTAACATTTACCCATTAACTGTTCCTCCTCTTATAGTGAAATCAATAATTGTCCATGTGGAGCTGCCTTAAGAATATGTAAATATCTTGTTCCTCATCAAAATTTAGCATCCGTTGATGATTCTTTTCTGATCCAGCCTTTATCATGATGCTCTTTCCAAGTTCATCTCTCATTATATCTTCAATTCTGGAAAATTCTTAACTTTTTTGCTTCTTTTGTTTATCAGTTTGCTTTTTCCTCATTTCGTCATTATCTTTTAAATTCTTATTACATTACAAAAACGTTTCATGAAGAATATGGATGGACAATAAAGATGAAAATTAACTTTAGTAGTCATCAAATAAACACAAATTAAAACAATTGTATCCTTCTTTAGGCCAATCTGATGGATTAAAGAATTACAGTATCCTGTTACTATAAGTATCTAGTGAAATAAAGGCTACTAGACTTTCAAAGAGAATATAAACTGTTACAACCTTTTCTAAGGGCATTTTGGTAATGCTTTTCAAAACCTTAAAATTGTACAAATGTCTATCAACCCAGAAGCTTCATTTTTCAAAACTTATACACTTGTTTTTACTGTTTTTTATTATCTATAAAAAATTTTAGCGCCTTTTTGTACTCCCTCCCTTTTATCAATCCCTGCCCACTACTCCTCAGCTAATCTACTTTTTGTCTCTATAAATTACTTGGCATTTTAAGAATTTTATATACGTGGAGTCATATAGTATGTATTATTTTATTCCTGGTTTCTTTAGCAAAACTGTTTTGAGTTTCAAAAATGTTGTTGGAAGTATCAATTGTTCATTCTTTTTTATTGCTAAGTGGTGATTACCCTTATTATATACATATATATGACATTTTGTTTATCCATTAATCCATCCCATTGATGGACATTTGGATTGTTTCCAGTTTTTGACTATTACAAATAAAGCTGCTGTGAACATTCATGCAGAAGTCTTTGTATAAACACTGGCTTCTATTTCTCCTGTGTAAAGACCTAGGTGTGGAATGACTGTGTTATATATAGTAGATGTATGTTTTACTGCCCAGCTGTTTTCCAAAATGGTTGTACCATTGTACATTCCCAAAACAAAAGTGTGTGAGAGTTCTGGTTGCTACTCATCCTAGCCATTTTGTATGCTCAGTTTTTCCAGTTTTAGATATTCTAATAGATAAATAGCATTGTTTTATTGTGGCTTTAATTTGTATTTCCTTTATAAGTTATGATATTGAAGCATTGTTCTATGTGCCCATTTGTCTCTGGATCTTTTTGGTGAATTATCTGTTTACTTATTTCCTCCATTTTTTGCTGAGCTGTTTGGTTTCATGTTACTGAATTTTGTGGGACAGATACAGATGTTTAGATGTAATATACAGTTGACCATTGAACAACACAGGTTTGAACTGAGTGGGTCTACTTACGCAAATTTTTTTTTTTCAATAAACACAGTCGGCCCACCATATCCACAGGTTCCACATTCCACAACCAAATGCAGAAATAAAAGTATTTGCAGTGTGTGAAACCTTTGCATGTGGAGGACTGACTTTTTTTTTTTTTTTTGAGATGAAGTCTTGCTCTTGTTGCCCAGGCTGGAGTGCAGTGGCATGATCTTGGCTCACTGCAACCTCTGCTTCCCGGGTTCAAGTGATTCTCCTGCCTCAGCCTCCTGAGTACCTGGGACTACAGGCACATGCCACCACACGGGCTAATTTTTTGTATTTTTAGTAGAGACGGGGTTTCACCGTTTAGCCAGGATGGTCTCAATCTCTTGGCCTTGTGATCCCGCTGCCTCGGCCTCGCAGAGTGCTGGGATAACAGACATGAGCCACTGCGCCCGGCCCGACTTTTTATATACTCAGGTTCCACAGGACTGACTGCAGGACCTGACTGTGCCTGGATTTTGGTATCCACAGGAGTCCTGGAACCAATCTCCTACAGACACAGAGGGATAACTCTATACATTTCTTCATATAAGTCCTTTAGCACAGCGGTCCCCAACCTTTTTGGCACCAGGGACTGATTTCATGGAAGACAGTTTTTCCATGGACGGGGTTGAGGGGGATGGTTTCAGGCTGAAACTGTTCCATCTCAGATGATCAAGCATTAGATTCTCATAAGGAGAACACAACTTAGAACCCTTGCGGGCACAGTTCACAATATAGGGTTTGTGCTCCTGTGAGAATCTAATGCTGCTGCTGATCTGGCAGGATGCAGAGGTCAGGCGGTAATGCTCGCGCTGGCTCACTGCCACTCACCTCCTGCTGTGCAAGCCCGGTACCTACCAGGCCACAGGCCAGTAGCATTCTGTAGCCCAGGGGGTTGGGCACCCCTGCTTTAGCAGGTAGGGGATTTGCACATATTTTCCCTAGTCTGTGGCTTATCTTTTCATTTGCTTAATGTGACCTTTCAAAGGTCAGGAATTCTTGATTTAGATAAAGTCTAAGACATTTTATTTCTTAACATTTACACTGAGGAAATAATAAATGATCAAAGTTAGATATAATGGGATGTTCACTCTAGGAAAAATTGGAGCACCCTAATATTGAACAGCAGAATTTAGTTAAGTTATGATAATCTGTAAAGTACAATACTATTCCATTGAAAAAAGATTGTGTTATTACAGTAGATTGACTTAGGGATTTATGGTATTATTTACTGAGAAAGATACATAAAAGTCTCAAATTATATATGTCGAAATGTTGGCAGTGATTATCACAACGTAATGAGATTGTAACTGCTTTTTATTTTCTGTTTTTCTTTGTGATTTTATTTATAATAAACATTTATTTGTTATCTATCTATCTATCTATCTATCTATCTATCTATCTATCTATCTATCTATAAGATGCTTTAAAAAAACCCACAAATTAGAAATGGTGTCTTGACAACTTAAGTTATTTTAAAAAAAAATATTTTAACATAAATTATTTTATAAACTTGATGGAACATGTTTGAAGACCATGGATGGAAATGGCTATTTTTATCTAGAGATGTTTTACTCTAGGTACTCTCTGCAGCTTTGGTAGTGCTGTGTAATTTTATCTGTCTTGGTATCTTATTATTTGCCCAAGCAATGTATGTGTGCTTAAGGTTTTTTTTGTTTGTTTTGTTTTGTTTTAAGATAGTCTTGTTCTGTCACCAAGGCTTCAGTTCGTTGGCACAAACTTCCAGGCTCCAGTGATCTTCCCACCTCAGCCTCCTGAGTAGCCGGGACTACAGGCATGCACCACCATGCCCAGCTAATTTTTAAACTCTCATAGAGATGGGCTCTTGCTTTGTTGTCTAGGCTGGTCTCAAGTGCTCCTCCCGCCTAGGCCTCTCAAAGCGCAGGATTATAGGCATGAGCCACCATCCCATCCTTAAGAATTTATTTACAAATTACTATGAAAAACAGATAGGAATAATAAGCTTGATAACTTACTAAATTGTTGGTAAATCTGTTTCCTAGGTTACGTAGATGAATGCTATGCCCAGTCTGATTTGTAGGTCTTGGACAATACCACTAAAAACATCATTTTGACACTGCTATGTGTTATGTTTTATTGTTGGATTTTTTTTAAAGGAGTGCTTTTTATGTATTTATACATATAGGAACTATCAAAAAACCTTGAGCTGAGTACTAACAGTTTCCAACGACAGTTGCTTGCTGAAAGGAAAAGGGCATATGAGGCTTATGATGAAAATAAAGTTCTTCAAAAGGAGATACAGCGACTATATCACAAATTAAAGGTAAATATTTTAAATTGCGTTATGTTGTCCATAATGTGCATTAGATGAAAATTAAATATTTTAAAACACTAAATATTACTATTCATATTTGTAAGTTGGTACAATATAATTTACAAAATTCTGATATTGTCTTTAGTACTTAGAAAAGGTTTTTGGTATAATCACTATAACAAAGTGAAATTAAAAACAAAAACAAAAAAGGTGAAACACTGAATACACCAATAGAAATGATGTAACTGAAGTAAATTGCAAAATCATAGAAGAAAATTTTGGGAACTGGAGCTTCACTGTGTTGCATGGTTGAATGCAGTGTTTTTCCTCAGATCACCCAATGATTTATTATTTTTGAAGTTGTTTCAAATGATGCCCTTCGTTTTCACAGTGTTTAGAGAAAGTATTCAAATTATTTAATTTTGTTAAAACAGGCATTTTTCATTCTACGTTGAAGTCATCAATGAGTTCTAGGTAGAATGAAATTTTGCACAAAATTTTGTGTAAAATAGTGCAAAATTATACATTATCTTATGTTTTCTTTTTGTTAATCAAATTCTCAGAAAAAGCCACAGCCCCAAAATGGCCAAGTATGCCTGTGTTTAAAAGAGTGGTCTAATTTTTAACTCATCAGTATTTCAGAACTTACATTTGAGAGATACTAACTAAATTATTTGTCTCTGTGTCTCAGTTAAGACAATACTAGCTATATCAGGTAAGAATGGGTAAAAAATGAAATTTGCCTTAATTTTTTAAATTTCCAGGACATATTAGACGTTTTCGGGAAAATTATTGCTCTATGCTAACCTCAGTATACTAGAGACTTTTTTTCTATAGTTTGATAGTTACAGAAGGAAGCTGAACCAGGTATCTTTCAATATGGTAAGAAAATACCAGATGACAAAGTGAGGGGTTTTGGTTTGTTTTAAACTGAGACTCTACTTCCTTAATTATGTTGTGTTTGTTTTCAGGAAAAGGAGAGAGAACTGGATATAAAAAATATATATTCTAATCGTCTGCCAAAGTCCTCTCCAAATAAAGAAAAAGAACTTGCATTAAGAAAAAATGGTATAGTAACTATGATTGTTCACAAACTGATATTATTGCTATTATTTAGTGATAGTACAATAATTCTGAAATGAAAGGGAAGGAAAATAACCTCATTGAAATATATTTAAAATAAATGTATTTTTTGCAATTTAAATTTCCGACAGTTTTCAGAAATTCTTTTCAGTTTTCTCTGGTTTTTTCCCCGGAAGAGAGGCTGTTAAAATTGTTTTACATAACTTTTTGAAATTTCCTTATTATAACTTTTTTAATGTTTTTGAAAATATACAAACATACCCCAAAGTAGAGAGTAATATGATGCACTTTCATTTATGTATCATGTAGCTTTAACAGTTATACTTTTTACCAGTTTTATTTCATCTATTTTTTTCTACTTTTCTCTAGAATATTTTAAAGTAAATCTCAGATGTCAGTTGATTTCACCTACAAATACTTTGTATTGTTATTTGTAGTTTTACTTTCTTTTTTAACAAAACTGTAATTTCCCTCTTATGTGAATTGCAAGATTTTAAAATATAAACATTGTGAAACTTAAAGCATTTGTAGTCAGAATTCTCCCCAAATCATACAATTGCCAGTAAATCCTAGAAACAAAAATAGTAATAGTGAGTATTAAGCTGAGCAAAACATACATTATATTTATATAATGAATATATATAAGTGAATATATATATTCACCATTTAAATGAAGTGTGTTTAAATGTACGTGTATATATACACACACGCATATATATATGTGCGTGTGTGTATATATACATGCCAGTTGAATTCCATATATTTTGGCATTATTCTTTGTAATAATATTTTAAAAATAATTTTCATTGTAGCTGCATGCCAGAGTGATTTTGCAGACCTGTGTACAAAAGGAGTACAAACAATGGAAGACTTCAAGCCAGAAGAGTATCCTTTAACACCAGAAACAATTATGTGTTATGAAAACAAATGGGAAGAACCAGAACATCTTACTTTGGTGAGTTTAGCAGTATTATTATGTACCAAATTCAGTATGAAGTTATTCCTAAAAACACAATATCAAACATTTTAAAATTTCAGTAATGAAGCTAGTACTATGTCTATGTGAATATGCAACTAGCCTTTTTGAATGGAAAGAGGTATTGTGTATTTTATAAAATTCTTTTGGCTTGACTCTTTTAGTTTATATCACATATTTCAGGTGCTTCAGAATGATGGATTGTGCCTCCTGGGTTGGGGGCAGAAGAGAAGAATTTGCCTTCTAAGTTTCTCTTATGTACCGAGATAGTCTTGGAAAACCCTCAGTACTTTTATGTTTAGTAGCAAGTAATAGTAGTTTTCAAATGATTTCTTAGAATTTGACTAGGTTTAATTTTATTTTTGGTCTCCTATATAGGAGAATTTTACATGGTAACTGACTGAATAATGAACAAAGTAATTGCAATGGAATCTGATCTTATCCTGTTCAAATTAGAGTGGAATTCAGGGGGTCTCTGTTGGACTTTCATTTAAAAGGACCTCCATTCTGAATCACTGGAAAGTCTCTTTCTCTAAGAGAGTTTTATCTTTAATGTTTACAGCTTAAACTCCAAAGAAAACAACATATCGGCAACCTAGCATATTTCATACAATGGTATATGTTTATACCTTATAAGTTTCCCAGTGACCCTGAGGTCTCTTCTTGAGGTATAAAACAGAAAGGATGGACTGATTTGATTTCTCTGTATATTCTAGCTTGTTTATTTATTTTTGCTTGATAATTCATACAAGTTAGTTGTATCCGCTAAGTGTGTTTCTGTATTTGTACTGTCATTGAAACTAGATCATGTTGATTTGTCTTTTTGAGATCACAAAGTGAGGAATGACAAAGTAATTATTAACTTTAAAAGGACTAAAAAAATTGGTCTTTTTATAGTATACATTCAATAGAAGGAATAGAAACCTGGAATAGTGAAAAGAGTGTAAGAGTATGAGAGCCTTGGAGTTAGCTCTCATTCTAGTTAAATTCTAACATTTTAATTGTGTGACTTCTTAGAGCCTCAGTTTTCTCATCTGTAAAATTAGGGTGGATTACTTTTCAGGGTTGTGACAATGAGTAATCATGCAATTTTTTTTATTTTTTATTTTTTCTTT
This sequence comes from Theropithecus gelada, assembly GCF_003255815.1. NCBI lineage: Eukaryota > Metazoa > Chordata > Mammalia > Primates > Cercopithecidae > Theropithecus > Theropithecus gelada. The sequence continues at coordinate 78,404,071 of NC_037671.1, read as the reverse complement.
CTTTTTTAGTCACATGAAATTGGAAATAATCATGATGTTTATAAAGCTGTTTAGACTGAACCTGCCACTGTAAAGGGCCTCACCAAATGGTAGCTTAGAGTACAAGCTAAGTTGCTATTGGAAAAAGAATAGAGTGGCTCAAGTGAGAGAAAAATTTCTCTCTCTTGTAATAGACTGAAGTCAGTTGGTAGTTGACAGTTGGTAGACAGCTTCGTTTCATGGTAGTCATCCCGTCTTGTTGATCTTCCAGTTTGAAGAGTGTAGCCCTCTTGTGTGTGGTTGGAACTGGCTTACCACCCCCGTGGGAAAGGGCAACAAGGAAATGGAGGGCAAGCAGCATTTGGTTTTATAAATGTGATCTGAAATTGCACATGTACTTCCACTCCCCTTCCATTAGTCCTTTCTAGCTGCAAGGGAGGGTAGCAAATGTAGTCTCCAGCTAAGCAGCTATATGTCCTGCTAAAACTCACAGGATTCTGTTGCTAAAAGGAAGAAGATGAAAATGGATACTAGACAAGTCTTTACTAATAATAGATATTTCACTTTTATTAAGAAAAATCATACCATAGGAAACAAGGAATTTTAAGTTTATAACATTTTTATTTGATTTGAATATTATAAAATACATTAATTGGAGGCTTGGACATAGTATTGTCACTGCTCATGTTACAGTTCAACAGCATCTCAGTTGATTCGCATGGTTGGCAAATAGCCATTACTGGTTAACTGAATTAATCAGATTTTTGGTGAAAATGCACAAAGCAAGGATCCTTCTAAAACTTGTCTCTTCAGAACTTTATGCACCATTTTGGCTTTACTTCAGTTATACTGGTTCTAATACGTCTTATAAATGCTTCTTTACAATTTTAATAGAAATAATCCTGTGTGGTTTTGAAGCATTTTTCAAGGAGTGGTAACTTGTGATTTACTGATATATTAATTGAAAATCTGCATTAAGTTTTAACTTAGTTGGTAATCATGTTTAATGGATAAATCTGTATTGTTTAGTTCCCCCCCTTTTCTATAATTTGTGAACTTGCATTTTTTTTTTTAAACGTATAATAGGACTTGCAGTCTCAGAAGCAAGATGGGCATGGAGAAGCAGGGATTCTAAACCCAATTGTGGAAAGAGAAGAAAATTTTGTTAAAGGTGAAGAACTCCATGTCGTAAAACAGGAGGTTGAAAAGCTGGAGGATGGTAAGAACAACAATTTGTTTAAGCATGTGACAAGTCAGCATTCCTTGGGAAAGAAAGAGTGAGCGTCCTCTAATATCTTCCAACTTAAGTGTGAATTGGTTAGGTAGAACAAAGAAAGGTGGATACAGTGGTAGGGGATGGCTTATCAGGAGCTGTACACATTTGAATAATGTTATTAAGGAAAGAAAAAAATGGAACACTCTTAAGTCATTTGCTATTTAGGGTTAGGGAATAAGGACGAGTTGCATTCAGAAAATTCTGATGAAGTAGAATTCAGATGCCATTTACTAAAGTTACTATACTTGTAGTGTTCTTACATACTTTAATATTTTTAATTTTTTCATTTGGAAGTAGTTTCAAAGTTAACGTTGCGAGAGTAGCTAAAGAACTATTTGTGAGTGAGTTGTGTATCTCATGCCCATACCCTTAAATACTTCTATGTATATTTCCCCAAACTAGGACATTCTCTTAGACCATATTCCAATGTAGTTTTCAACTTCAGGAAATTTAATTTTGACGCAACACATTAATCTATCATTCATATTATTTTGTCAGTTGATACAATATTGTTCTTGATAGCATTTTCTTCCTTCTGTTACAGGATCATGAATTGCATTTAGTTTTCATATCTCTTCAGTCTTCTTTAATCTGGAGATTTTTGTTACACACACACACACACACATATATATATGTACAGAGAGGGAAAAAGAGAATGTGTGTGAGAGATTAACATTTTTGATGAATATAGACCCATTTTTAAAAACAGAATATTCTTCATTTTGGGTTTGTCTGAAGTTTTCTCTTAATTAGATTCAAGTCAATGCCTCTTCTGTCAGAATATCACATAAGTCATATCTCAGGATATGACATCCAAAGGTTTCATTTATTTTTAAGTGTAGAGTCTTTACTCCATCTATCCATCCATCCCCACCATACAGCATTATATTAGTTGTAAAAAATAGGCAAAGAACCTTTCTTCTCCACCAGTATCTTGAAGAACAAATTTTTTTTATAAATGAGAATCTTAAATGCAATGCATATTAAATATATTATTCTCTGTTCCCAGAATATCAAGTAAAAATGAAATTTATGATGTCTTTTCTCACTTGACTTATTATACCCAAATTAAGTATGGTTGTTTTATAAAACTTGATAGTTTTCCTGTTTAAAAATACTTACTGTTACAAAATCCCATTTAAAAAAATTTGATTTCATACAGAATGGGAAAGAGAAGAACTTGATAAAAAGCAAAAAGACAAGACATATTTACTGGAAAGAGAAGAAAAGCCAGAGTGGGAAGCTGGAAAGTACCAACTAGAAATATATCAAATTCAGAATATGGATAAATTGCAAAGAGAGGAAGAAGAAAGACTGAAGAGAGAAATGCTACTTGCTAAACTGAATGAAATTGACAGAGAACTCCAAGATTCTCGACATCTAAAATACCCTGTTTTGCCATTGTTACCTGATTTTGAGTCAAAACTACACTCCCCAGAGAGAAGCCCCAAAACATACAGGTTCTCTGAATCCTCAGAGAGGTTATTTAATGGGCATCATTTGCAAGACATCGATTTCTCACCTCCAAAAGGAGAAGGTCAAAATTCAGGAAATGTTAGAAGTCCAGCCTCCCCTAATGAGTTTGCATTTGGTAGCTATGTGCCTTCATTTGCAAAAACATCAGAGAGGTCAAATCCATTTAGTCAAAAAAGTAGTTTTTTTGATTTCCAAAGAAACAGTATGGAAAAACTTAGTAAAGATGGTGTAGATTTAATGACAAGAAAAGAGAAAAAAGCTAATTTGATGGAACAGTTATTTGGTGCCAGTGGTAGCAGCACCATTTCCTCCAAAAGCAGTGACCCAAATTCTGTGGCTTCCGGTAAAGGAGACATTGACCCTATAAATTTTCTCCCTGGGGATAAAGGCAGCAGAGATCGAGAACATGATGAAGATGAAGACTTTTTCCTCAATGAAGGAAGAAGTTTTAATCCAAATAGACACCGATTAAAACATGCAGATGATAAACCAGCAGTAAAAGCAGTTGATTCTGTAGAAGATGAAATTGAAGAAGTAGCACTGAGATGACTGACTGGAGTATACATTTTTCCTAATTGTAAATATTGAAATATTTTAATACAGTGTTTATTATAAACATTTACACTTTTTAATGCTACAACGTCCTTATTAAGGAATGATTTTTAGTAGCTAAATACAATGCAGTTAAAAAGAAGTAGATCATACATACACCACATAGATAGTTTGCCAAGAATGAAGGAGGCTTTTTTGAATGAAACCAAAAATAAAAATGTATCTTGAAAAATGAAATAGATTTTAACTCTTCAACCAGTGCTATGGCAAGTTTAACTGCACTGGAGGTGGTATTCCTTTTCTACTTTTATCCCTATTTATGTATTTTTGATCATATTCTCATTGAGCTAAATACAGTCTTCCCACTAATTGTTGAATGAAAATTAAGGGTGAAAGTCTGTGTTGGGAAGTGTAGCTCCAGATCGTGGAGAACGAGTGCTTCTTAGGAGCCCTTCCCTTTATGGATAGGGCCAGGGGTCCCTATCTTACATGGCAATGCTGAGCTACTCTTGAATGATAGCAGTCACAACATTGGGATTTCCCATTCCTCTGAAAGTACCCACAGCTAAACACTACTCATTTCCCAATTTCAATATTTACTGAAATCACTTACCTACAATTCTGTTAGAATATTACATTGAGTTCAGAAGACATTTCTCTGTTTGCAAGGACAGTTGCTGTCTGTCATAGCCCCCAGAAGCTTGGATACAGTGTAATTCCTCTCCTTGTTCTCCTACATTCTTTGTATCTCAGTGACTGGGTGTAAGATTTCATGCCAAATGCAAGGAATAGTAGAAATACATACCAACTACAAAGAATAGAAGAAACTTTATCCCAATATATTACAGAAAGATCTTCAGTTCAATTATGTTTCCAGAGTAATGTAATTTGGAAATGTTAATGCTTTTAAGATTTGAACTTGTCCTCAAACCAAGGAGACGACAATAGTGTAATACTATTGGACTTACAGGACTAGTTTTAAAGTAACTTTGTAGAGAAGATTTTTAGGCATAGGACTTCTGCCTTGCTGACTAGAGTGGATAGTTTTCTGTTTAAACGCATTGGTCTTTTGGCTGTTTGTAATTCACTTCGGCTTATAGAGAAGTTGATGAGCTTGGATCATGCTGGGTATGATTGGTCTTTAAAAAGCAGTAATATACCACCAACCAAGGAGAAAACACTGTTAAAATGAAGAGTGGTGGAAATAGTGTGTTGGCAAGAATAAAAAATTTAGATTGGCACTTATTCTAAAGTCAGCTTTTTTTTTCAAGAATTTACTAGCGTTTGCTCGTAGTATGATTTCTGATGCCAGGCATACATACTGATGAGGGGAAGGCATTACTGTGTTAATTCTGAGTTCTTATAAATGCATATTATTGAATTTCGTTGCATGACTATTTATCAAGACTTACCTGGTTAGGACTCCGATTAAAAGATGTACCACCTATCATCTTCTAAATTGTGTTCCTTTCATTTATTGGGAACAGAATATCTCAAAAGTGCTAAACTATATTAAAAAGTTTTCTTAATAGATTTGTACATCTGATATGTGTAACCATTTACTATAATATGTTGCAAATCATTCTAATATATGTAAAACAATATTATTTGTAATGCAGTTCTTGGTAAAATATTATGTAATGTTAATTTTGTTCCTAGCTGCTAATTTTTCTGCCAAAAGTATTCTAATTTTTAGTTTGTTTTAAAGGCTTTTAAAACTTTTTAGCTAAGTTTTTTATTCAGGTCATTTAACCTAATTTTTTGCTTTTTTTCTACCTGATGATCTCTTTAACCAGATGCAAGAAGACAGAATTATTAAAATTAAACCTAAAGTTAAGTTATAGATGTAAAGGCATTATGATATTAAGCATTAAAATTGGAAATTAAAATGTACAGAACAGGGTTTTCTTTATGAACAAACCTTAGAGGGTAAATTGTTTTTTTCTAAATGTCATTAAATTTATTTGTACTCAGAACTCTTACTAATAAAAATTAAAAATGTACTATGACTCTTTATTTGAGTGATATCTGAAGTTACTTAGAAAATATGTAATGGAAACAGGACCTGCAGGGTTAATTTTTGTTTCATTATACACCTTTTTTTATGTTCAGTATTTTTAGTTGAAGTAGATGAATCTGCTCTAAATCATGTTAGACGGTATGCTAGTCTTATCAGATAATTATAGTTTTAATTAATCCTTTCACTGTTAATGGCTATCATAATGGCACATATTGCTCATATTTTTTTTTTACAAAAGGTGAGGGTAAAGAGGATTAAACTGAATTGTGAAATAAACACAAATTCATTCCATGGCTGACTTGCAATTTTTCTAATCATCCTCTTCCACCTCATTTTCCAAGATACTCGACTTCTGGTATCCCTGACTAATTGTTAGTTGGATAGAGCATGTAAATCTCCCTGATGAAAATGGGAAGGGAAATTTGTATTATGGGATAATATGGATTTTTTTAGAATTAAAGAAGTTACCATAAATTGTGACGAATCTGCCTTAAAAAGTTTTTCCCCTTCTACACAAAACTTTCCTCTTTTATGTTAAAGTCTCCTTTTATATCACTTGAAATTGCTCTCCTTTTATTTAGGAGTTTTTTGTTTGTTTTTTGGGTTTTTTTTTTTTTTTTTTTTGAGACAGTCTCACTCTGTCGCCCAGGCTGGAGTGCAGTGGCACAATCTTGGCTCACTACAACCTCTGCCTCCCAGGTTCAAGCGAGTCTATTTAGGGGTATTTTAAAAAATTAACCACTAGTGCTTCCTGGATGCCCTAGACTGTGTTAGATGGCAGGAGAGCGTGGAGAGTAAACCAGACAGGCCCCTGCCTTCACAAAGTGGATGAAGAGCACAGTGAGCCAGACTGCACGAGTTTCCATCCCTGCTCTCCCACTGTTCCCTGTGTGTCCTTGGACTACAGCTTGCTCAGTTGTTACTGGTCTTTAATTGTACTGCTTATGGTGGTTATGAGTAAATGAAATACTTAGGTTTATGCTTGGCAGGTGCCTGGCACATTATAAGCACTCAGTAAATATTAGCTGCTATTACCATGACTTACTATGAGTTTCTTGTAGGGAAAAAAAATGAACAAATAGAATACAGGTATGAATGTGTAATACATTAATGCTATATTATGAATAGACATAAGCAGAAAAAGCTTTTAAACCTCCAAATTATCATAAAACTTCTGTACTAAATATATTATGTCTTTTTTATCTGCACTTAAAACTCTCCTTCCTTTATTCAGTATTAAATTTGGGAGGGGAACAACACACACTGGGTCAGGGATGAGGGGAGGGAGCTTAGAGGATAAGTCAGCAGGTGCAGCAAACCACCATGACACACATACCTATGTAACAAACCTGCACATTCTCCACATGTATCCTGGAACTTAAAGTAAAAAAAAAAAAATAAAAATAAAAAAATTTGCAGTAAGATTGATGAGTTTGTTTCCTAACCAACAGAAGAGTGAAAAACCTAAACTTTGAAAGGATTTTCTAAAGACAGGTTCAGTGACATAAGGAGAGGTGAGAGTTAACAGCTTCACAGCAAACAAAATCCAGAAACTTTCAAACCCACAGAACTTTTGGGTTGCATAAATTCATACCTCAGCTGTCCCTTAATCTCTGTCTGTGTGTATCCTTGGATAAGTTACAAAACCTCTCTGCACCTTTGTTTTCTTCTTTATAAAACAGGGCTAATTAGAGTGCCTACCTCATAGTAATCTAACCTAATTAACTCGAAATTAATACAGGAAAAACTGCTTAGACCCAGAAGCACTTGAACGTTAGCTGCTATTGTTGTTTTGTGAACGTTAGCTGCTATTGTTGTTTTGGAAAGACAGTAATTGCGGAGAGCAATTATTTTTGCTGAATGCCAGCCATAGCAGTTGGCGTTTTTTATGTGCTTTATTCCTCACAAAGTTTTTCCAAATAAGTACTGTTAGTCCCATTTTCAGTTACAGCTAATAGATTGTGATATATGTTATAGGTTGCCCATGAGATTACACAGGTAGTAGGTTACATTCAGTAGCCTCAATATGAGAACTCTAAAGAAATATTTTAGAAAGAGTTTTGTTTTAGTACTTTTTATTTTTATTTTTATTTTTTTTTTGAGATGAAGTCTCACTCTTGTCCCCCAGGCTGGCATGCGATGGCACAATCTCGGCTCGCTGCAACCTCCACCTCCCGGGTTCAAGCAATTATCCTGCCTCAGCCTCCTGAGTCGCTGGGATCACAGGCACCTGCCACCATACCCAGCTAATTTATTTTGTATTTTTAGTAGAGACGGGGTTTCACCATGTTGGCCAGTGTGGTCTCCATCTCCTGACCTCAGGTGATCCGCCCACCTCAGCCTCCTAAAGTGCTGGAATTATAGGTGTGAGCCACCACACCCGGCCTAGTACTCTTTAAGTGGTGACAGAAACCCAAATCAAACTAGCTTAAGCAAAATAAGGAAATTACTTTTGTCTCAAGTCCAGAAAGCTTAATAAAGTGTGGTTGGATCTGGAGGTTCGAATAATAGTACTTACTCTGTCCACTGCTTGGTCTCATTTTCAGAGAAACTTTACATTTGATAATGTTTCAGTTGTTATAGTTGGTAGCCTTGAACCCACATCATTCCTTCATCTGGCATGCCCCTTTTCCCACCCCCCACAAAAAGAAAGTCTAGTCTGGCAGAAGTCTGTTTGGCCCAAGGAATGCTGTGTGCCCGGCATTAAGGTTGGTGGTCTTGTGCAGGGAAAGGATGGATCCCTACTCTTACCCACTTCATGAAATGAACAGGATTTTTGTGGAATGGAGGAGGCATGGTTCCCCTGAAGAAGGAATTTTTGACATAAAATATTCTTTTTTTATTAAAAATTTTAATCAAAAAATAATATGGAATAAAAATAATAGGGAATAAACATTAAAAGTTAGTTACTTGTTCAGCACTCCTTATTCCCAGGAATGAGGCATTTTTCTAACAAGATATGATGGGGTTGCACTGTGAAGTTTATTGATTATTAAAGGGTGAATGATGTATCAGCAGGAGGTAAGATGGATATGATATCTACATTTTAGAATTCATAGAAAAGACTTAGAGACCCAAATATGTATTTTCCATACTAAATGCTACATTTTTGAAATACATATTTATATATAAGCGATTATATTCTATCTACCTCAATCTAAGACAAAATAAAAATTAGAACTCAGCAATCAGAGTAGAATAGTAAAAACACTGACTTTGGAGTCAGAAGTTGGGTTGGAGTGCTTGCCATTTGCTAATTACAACTTTTGTCAAATAATTAACTTTTCTTAACATCTTTCAGAAGTGAAATAGAGGTGATCCTATCTTACAAGGTTATTGTGAAGGTTAAATGACGTCGTGTATTTTTGAGAGAAGAGAATAAGTAACATGATGAAGCATGTCAGTAGAGGGAGCGCATTATCTATTTAAGCATTAACTTCTGTATCAACACCCAAAACTTTTTTTAAAAACAACAGAAGCTTGTCAGTATGGAATCTTAAAAACTGCACTTGGTATCTTACCTCATAATCTGCTGTCTTTGATAGAAGTGGGACTCTTCTTTACAGACCCATACAGAGGTATTCCATAGAGATGCTTTGATGCTTTTGTGGACAAGCAGCCTGTGGCAGATGCAGTTTTACACACATAGTTTTACTTCACCAGCCATTTCCATGGAGGGTAATAGATACAAATCAGGAGCCCAGACTGTGGTCTGAAGACAGAGCATTAGAATTCAGGCTGGTCTCCCTGCCAGAAGAACTACAGGGATTCCTTAACTACCATGGCCAAAGGTGACTGTCTTTCTTCTCTCTTTAACTGACCTGAATACCAACTTTCACATTTCTGGTTCCAGTTGGTACTGATCCTGGTTATGTATACTTTTTGTGCAGTCTATAACAGGACATTATAGATGTCGGATTTTTTTTTTTTTTACCTTGATATAAGGAACCCAAGAGTTTTTTATATAGGCAATTGCTGCTACTGAAAACTACACCTAGAAAAAAAGGTTTATTTAAGGCTTCCCCCCGAGTCTTAAATTTAGCCTCAATATTTGCTCCTAATCTCTGTGATACCTGTAATATTTACTCTCCTAAGTACTTACAGTGGAACTCCAACTAATCAGGACAAACCTTCATACTCTTTATCTAAAATAATTTTCAGTAGAAAAATAGGATCAGTACAAACAAAGAACATAGGCCAGGAAAATCTGTTAGTGTTAATACTTTACACATTATGACCAGGGTCTAGAATATAGAAAAATGGGACCCATATTTCTGAAGTCTAGTTTTATAATGAATATCATGCACTCCTTTATCCTAAGGCAGAAAATTGTGGTGTTTCCCTGGACGGGAGCTAATGTTTTCCTCTTGAAGAACAGATTCAACATCATTTAAATAAATTCACTTTATACTTTTGGCAATAGCTCTCAAAGTATGACCTTCAGAGCTGCAGCAATGTCCTTTGGGAACTTGGTAGAAATGTCAGTTCTTGCCAGGTGTGGTGGCTCACGTCTGCAATCCCAGCACTTTGGGAGGCCAAGGTGGTTGGATCCCCTGAGATCAGGAGTTCACAACTAGCCTGGCCAATATGGTGAAACCCCATCTCTACTAAAAATAGTAGTGGCGTGGCGACAGGCGCCTATAATCCCAGCTACTCGGGAGGCTGAGACAGGAGAATCACTTGAACCCAGGAGGTGGAGGCTACAGCGAGCCAAGATCGCTGCCATTGCACTCCAGCCTAGGCTACAAGAGCAAAACTCTGTCTCAAAAAAGGAAAAAATAAAGAAAATAAATGTCATTTCTCTGGCTATATTCCAGACCTACTATATAAGAAACTCTGTGGGTAGGGGCCAGCAATCAGTATTTGAACAAGCCCCCTAGGTGATCTTGATGCAGCTCATTTGAGAACCACTATTCTAAAGTACTACTTGTTGGGGTGAGTAGGTGTTCCTTTATGTACAGAAATGGCTACCCTGGAAGGTTCTTCTATATTTAAATCTAGCACTTAGGGCTTGTGATCACAATGAGCAGGTGCAGTATATGGACTCATCTTTGCCTCCTCACACTGCGCACTGTCTAGACTGGAGAGAAGCCACTGTCTTTTTTATTTTGTGACTGAACCAGATGTGATCTGTAACTGTCTGTTCTGCGTGGTTAACATGTCAGAAAATTTGAACTAGTCACGAAGGAGGAATTCTGTTGGAACAATGAGCACCAAACAGATTGGGTAGTTCATGTAGCATTCCTCCATTATAACCTATGATTCCCAAACTTTCAGAAAAAGCTTCAAAACATTATTCTTACAGCATTCCCTCAAGAAGAGCAAATCAATGTGATTTAAATTTGACGTTCTTTGTGAACATTCATTTTTTAATGCAACAAGTTTAAGTGTTCAGGTTTTTGAAAGTTTGAGGAAAGTATGTGTGAGTGTGTGTGTGTACTTCATGGTCCAGTCAAGTAGTTTCTATGCTTGAGCTTTAAAAAATATTAAAATTATCTAAATTGAATTAGCCAATATACAGGGAGTATTTCAAAAAAAGAAAAATGAAACAGAATTAAGTATTCCTGCTTCTCATGTATCCACTCCTCAGTGTATGTGAAGACAAAGGTATATAAACAAAAATTCCTACATACATCTAGAGGAAGTGTTTATTTACTAACACAGTCAATCATGTTTGGATTTTGTTTGCTATATAAAGTCTTCATATGTCTTTCTTTGGCTTTTTAAATTTTTTTTGTCTTACAAAAACAAAACCCACCTCGTCTAGAACAGACCTGTTTCTGTGTAATGTGTTTATATGGTGCCAAGTACCAGGCCATATAAAATATTGATATTGATGATGGAGTGGGGGAGGCTAGGGATGAAAATACATCTATTTCCAAATGTAGAAGAGAGAAGCATATTTCTCCAAGGCTCAGGTGCCATAAAATGCATCTCCACTAGGAAATGTACAGTCTGACAGGCCAGTGAAAATGTAGTGGCATTGCAAGTTTTGAATGTATCCGTAAAAGTGTGATTACCCCAGTGTAATTTTGGCTCTGGGACTAGCAATCTCTTAGAGTAATGAATATATTGGTTTTGACACCCCCACTGGAGTCGTAACTTCATCAATTTCCTTGATACTCTGTTTATTGATAAACATGCTCCAGAGTAAAGAGTTCTCATTTAGTTATGAAATTTTTCTCTTCGTACCCTTCACCAGTATTTCTCATTTTCAGCTGTAGCTTAATTTCTGTTTCTAAGTGTCTTTTTGATTAACTGCAAAGTTTGATGGACTCCAGCAGCATTAATTAAATCAGTGTACATTGTCAGTTAGGTATTTTTTCCTAGCTGCTGAGAGGTTGCTAGGATATTCTCTTAAAGATATAATTCTCTTGATTAACTGCAAAACCCAGATTGCCCAAATAACATTTTTATTAATTCATAAAAATACAGGTGAGGATTGCATTTAAATTTGTAGCAAGGTAAGTGCTATATATCTCCGGATGCTTTTAGTATTGCAGAAATGTGTTTAGGTATACTTATAAACAATGTGTTTTGAATAACAATCAGGAGATGGAGAATTAGTCATTTTTATTTTAGGGAGAGTATTTCTTTGTGTTGCTCAATGTATATGAATTTGAAGCTGAAAAAGTTCTGAATTTTATGTCACTATTGGCAAATACATCTCAATTGTATCTATAGCTCTGCAGAAATCCTATTGTGATTATCATGATTATTATTTATTGGTATAATTGATTTCAAAATTTTATATAAATTGCAACCATTGTCCCTGGTTGATTTAGTAAAATAAAATCAAGAAGCGTATGAAGAAAAAGAGACAGTCACCTATAATAGTTTGATGTGATATGGGTAGTTGTTTCAGAGGTTAAGGACTAGCAAATGGCTTTATCTGGGTGACATTTTTTCTAGCAATTGTTTTATGGCTAAAAAGTATGAAAATAACTATGCCTGATTCTACTGCCCATCTTGCAGTTGTACATTAATTCATTCATTATTAAGCATTTATGGAGCTCCTATTATATAATGCAATTTACTAGAAATCATAAGAGGATTTTTAGATGGCAATATGACATGAGGTTTTCATTTTGAAACAGGCACTTCTATACTGATGTGGAAGATTAAACAGTTTAGGAATTGCAGATAAGAAATAATGAAAAAGTCAGTGGACATATACTATATAGAAGAATGATGGAGTTATTTATGAGAGAGAATTGATACCACTTGGTAATCAATTGAATGTGGGAGAGAGGGAGAGAAGAAGCCCCCAGTAACTGAGGAGATGACAGGGACACTGACTGAAATGGAAACTACAAGAAAAACAGATTTTGAACGTAGGAGTTGATGAGTAGCTCAGTTTTAAACATGTTGAATTTGTTGTGGGATATCCATGGACATGCCTAGCAAACAGAAAGATCTACACCAAAGATCTTAATCATACATATGTGGAATTTTTAGCCATGTGTGTGCACAAGGTTACCCAGTGTGTAAAAAGCATGAATACAAACAATAATAACAAAGAAATGATCATGTCAAACAGCTTCAACTTTGGAAATGGTTTTCCTAAAGCTCATTTCTCCCTGTTAATTCTGAGTTTCATAAATATCTGAATTGTACAGTTAATTAAGTTCCTGGCCCTTCGTCATTCTCCTCTCTCTACAAATCCTTCAAGATAAAAAATGTTTTCTTTAACAGGGGAGGCAATCAGTTTTTAAACATTTTTGGGAAAATGAGGAATTTTTTTATTCTCAAAAGGCTTTGATCCTTGTTTGCCTCTGCCAAACTTGCCAAAGGGTATTAAAGACATGTTAAATTGTTTTTTCTATTTGTGCAAAAGAGACACGCTGATAGAAGAAATAGACAATACAGATAAACAAAAGAACAAAAAATTAACCTAAAGTTCAACCAACTCATCCAAATGCCATTTTTGGTGTGTGTTTGTGTCTGTGTATGTATGTGTACACTTCTGGACTTTGTATCTTGTTCTAATTAGCCTCCTTTTTCTTGTCAGCACCACATATCTTACGTTCTTTTTAAAAATCAAATATTTTGGCTAGGTAATACACTCCATGATTCAGAAATCAAAATGATATGAAAAGATATACAATACATTCTTGTTCCTTTTCCTGTCCTTAATCTAACTAGTTACAAATGTACATAAATATAAAAAAAAAAAAAACTATTTTCTTTGGTTTCTTGAGAACCAGTGACATTTCCAAAATTTGTGCAAATACAATATGAATTATGATTCTTTCCATCTTGTAAATATGGCATATTTTATATACTCTTGTGTACATTGATTTATTTTTTATTCATTATATTTCTTGTTGTGATGGTTAGTCTATATGCCAACTTGACTAGATGTAGTACCCAGTTATTTAATCAAGCCCTAGTGCAGAGGAGAATGCCTTGTGAAGATGGAGGCAGACTGGAGTGATGTCTACAAGCCAAGGAACACCAAGAATTGCCAGCAACCACAGGAAGCTCAGAGAGAAGCATCTTTCCTAGGGCCTTTCAACGAAATACGGCCCTGCCAACACCTTGATTTCAGACTTCTAGTCTCCAGAACTGTAAGAGAATATTCTAATTTCTGTTGTTTTAAAGCTATCCAGTTTGTGATAATTTGTTACAGTAGCCTTAGGAGAGTAATACAGTGATCTTTTCATATCATTACATAAAAAGCCTCTTCACTTTTAAGAGATAGCTTCATACTAATCAATTTTTATGGATATACCAACATTAATTTACTTGTCTTCCTGTGATAGGTATTTGGGTTGCTTCCAGTCTTCGCTATTACAGATAATGTTTCATTAAATGACATTGTACATTAGTTTTACATGTGTGTAAGTATAGCTGTAGGAGAAATTTCCAGAAATGGAATTGATGGATCAGAAGGTATATCATTTGTTAGTTTAACAGACACTACAATATTATCCACCATAGTTTTAACCAATTTACACACTCATCTGTATAAGTACCTTTTATGCCTTTTTGATAGATAGCTCAATATTTGTAAGGAAATTTGCATTTCCCTTAATTGGAGATTGCATTTAAGAGTCATACAATTCTGAACTACCTATTCATATTCTTTCCCCATTTTACCATTAGATTATTGTTCTTTATCTCTAAGATTGAGTTATATATTGATATATTAGTCAATTACTTGTGATGTGACTTAAAAACTTTTCTTCCAAATCATCTCTTATCTTTTGATTTTGCTTATTGTATTTTTTCTTTTTACTGTGCTTACTTTTTTATTTTATGTAAAATTTATCAGTCATTTATTTTTAATCATTCTGGGGTTATAAAAGGATTCTCTAATTTTTATCTAACATTCTAAGTTTTATTTTCTATAGAGTTTATACATATATATATACTGTGAGATACAACTTTAACTGATTTTTTCCAAGTGGCAATCCACCTAGCCTGATACCATTTGTTAAAAAGCCTATCTTTTGAGTTTGATTAGAAATTACACCTTTATTATATACTAAATTATTTTAGGTATTTGGATCTATTTCTGGAATTTTTATTCTGTTCCACTGGCTGCCTGTTTATTCATATGCCAGTATCACCCTATTTTAATGTTTGAAACTGTAAAATATATTTTAATATTTAGTGACACTAGACTCTCCAACCTGTTACTCATCTCAAGTTTTTCAGAGTTTTCCTTTATGTATACATTTTGCCTATAAACTTTAGTATCATTTTGTTTAGCTTTTTAAAATAACATTTTGGTGCTTTCATTTAAATATTAAATCAATGCTTTTATATTGTTTGGCCTACTTCAGTAATGTTTTAAAGCTGTGTTGTAGTTATTCTTTTTGTATAGGTCTTACACATTTCTTGTGATTCTGTCGATTTTTAATGCTTTGTGTTGCCATTGTTAATGTGGTCTTTCATATCGTATTAGTATTTGTATATGTAAAAGCTATTTTTTAAGTTTTCCAGGTACATAATAGTTTTAAGTCCTCATTTCCATTTTAAAGCTCTCTAATTTCTTTCTCTTGGCTAATTGCATTGGCTTCTTCCTCCAGCACAGTATTGTATAATAATGGTGATGGCAGTCATAATTGTCTTGTACATATTTTTTAGTTGGTTTGCTTTCTCCTCTTTTCCCTTTAAGCATGATGCTGACTTTTGGGCTGAGATAGATTTATTATGTTAGGCAAATATACATCTTTTCCCATTTTACTTGAGTATTTATAATAAAAAATGGCTGTTTAGTTGTTTTTCATATACTTTTTTGGTGGCCATAGAGAGACAATGATTGTCTCAGTGTAACGTGGTGAATTATGTTAGTAGAATGTATTTCTGTTTCTCCTTGTAATTTCTGTAATGGTTGCTTTATTCAATATGCAGAGGTATTATTTGATGCATAAAAGATTCATAATTATATCCTCACTGTAAATTGCGCCCTTTGGCTTTAAGAAAGTCCTTATTTTTGTAGATTATTGCTTGCTTTTCGGTCTGAATTCTACCTTTTTTGATATTAAGATCTTGATTCTATTTTTATTTTAAGGGGTGCCTGCCTAGTATTTATTTTTAACCTTTCTGGATCATTTTCTTTTAGGTGTGTAACTTGTGTAAAACACAAAGTTGGATGGTTTTGTGATCCAGTCTGAAAATCTTTTTTTCAATGTGTAAGTTAAGTAACTTGACATTTATTGATATTCAGATACGTTTGATCTTTATTCTGTTGTATTATTTTATGTACTCTGCTTTAGCAGTTCTTAAAATATCTTTCACTATATGATTTATCTTTTGTGTGTGTGTGTATTTTTTTCTGATATTAAGAAAAGTCTGTCGGTTTTTTTCTAGTGCCTAATACCCTTGATCTTCTATTACTTTGGGCAGTGTCTGTAAGTTGCATATTCGGCATTGTTGAAAATAAGCATGTTTCTTTTGCATGACTCCTTCTCTTCAACAATAGATTTTAGATGATAATATAATATTATCTTTCTTATTCGTTATACTGTTAAGTATTTTTATATTTCTACTACTTGGTTTGTCAGCTTTAAATGATACCTTTCAACTCTAAACTATTACAAATAAGGAAAGCAATATACTTATTTTAGCTCCTATTTTTTTCTCCTTTTTCTTCCCAACTTTTATTAGTTTAGTAATTTTCACACCATCAAGACATGAAACATTTGCACTCTGTTCTGATACTTTATTCTGCATTTGCTTTAGTCTTTATTCTGTGGTTAAATATATTCGGTGCTTGTAGGCAATCTCATTGCAGTAACGTCTCCAGTCATCTCTCTGTTATTTGACGTTCATCTCACCACAGAGAAATTCTTGTTGCCATCTGACTGGTGAATTTGGCTCCAGATACCACCCTGATGGTTTGCTTTTCAGGACCATACTTGACTGACTTATGTTCCTGGGAAAGGGAAAGGTAAGTCTGAGACAAGAGCTTGTGTACAAGTAGTAGGCTGGGGAAGTGATCCCAGAAAGTGGGAGTGAGGGGCCAGAGAAAACAGGGAAAGGAGGGAACTCCAATATGTGTGTGCATTAATGAATTGATAAGGACATTCTGAGGATTGTACTGTATGTGTCTTGGAATTGTCTCCTCAAAAGACAAAGGGGAGAAGTATTTCTTCACTGACTCCTTCTCACACTTCCTAGTTGATAATCCATGAGTGCTGAGTATGACTAACCCTTTAGGTGAGCTGCTCTGTGCACAAAACAGTTTGCAACCTATGTGGAAATATTTGCCACAGATATAACTGGAATTAGAGATGAGACCAAGAGGATGTAAGGTGGTACACAGGAGGCATCTGATACAATTCCAGTATCTTAAACTGTGATTTTAATTAACTCTTTGACTAGATGGTTAAGATTATTTTATATTTCAGATTCATTTTAAATTTTATTTTGTCATTGTCTTGTATTGTTAATTTCTGATTTTATTTTTATAGTTAGAGCATATGGCAAGTAGAATTGTTACTTTTTGAAATTTATTGAGATTCTATTTGGAGCTTAGTATATGATCAATTTTGCGGTTTTTTTTTTTAATGAATACACGAAAAGAATGAGAACTCTCTGTAGAATACAAATTTCAGTTCTGCTCTTTGTCCTTTTGCTCAATTAAAGATTGAAAGAGAGCATTCATTTCCCTTTTAAAATGTTATTTTGTCAGCCAGGCATAGTGATTTACTCCTGTAATCCTAGTACTTTGGGAGGCCAAGATGGGGGGATCACTTGAAGCCTGATCAACATAGTGAGACCCTCCATCTCTATTTACAAATAAAAATGAAAATAAAATAAAATGTGATTTTGTCAATTTCTTCTTATATATTTCTTTAATGTATTTTCAATAAAGTTAATGGTCCCCATTTTGGAGGTTTGGAGGGTGTTAATTACTCACAACTCTTTCCTTTCCAGTTTATAAACGAATTGAGAAAGATACGCAAATTGGATTGGATCGGATGAAATATTAGCTTCCTTGCCTGCTACACTGAATTAGGGGACTTCTGTAATTCAGGACTGAATTTCTAGCCAAAGCAGACTTTCCACTACTTACTCACTTTATTTAGTCATAAATAAAGGTAGATGAGAAAAGGTAGTAGCCACAGAAGTTTTAAATCGTAGGGATAGGAACAACAATGTGATTGGAAGAGCACACTCGGGAGTATATCTTGAAGTCGTGTCTGCATAGCAAGCACACTGTTTTACTGTTCACTGGATGGCTTAGGTGGGAGGGCTGAATTTTTCCAAAGCCAGACTTTAATTTTACCATTGTATGATTCAGGGAGGTTTTCACACAGAATTCATGCTGTTTTCAGATGGGTAAGCGAGTGTGTCAATGAGAGGAGTCCATGAATGCAGAATGATCCTTTTCTGATTTCACTGATCAAATAAATTATCCCTGTGGAAGGAGCAAATGAGAGCTAAGGGGAGGGACTTCTGGAAGTGCACCTTAACACTTAACACTTATCGGGGCAGCACTCAGAGGGAGAAAATAGTATCCCTTCCCTTTGTCATTATTGTGTAATTTTTGGCAACATAAAAGTCTCCCTTTTGCTTCAAGTAAATACTTTTACCTTGAATTTTATTTTGGTGTTGACATTAAGACCCCCTACTTCTCTTTGGTTTGCATGTCTCATATTTTTGTTCATCCCTTGATTTATTTTATGCTCTCTATATGGTTTTGTCTTTGACATATTCTTATAAAGAGCATATATTTGGATTTCTTTAAAAGCCAGCATAAATCTTTTTTGCTTGTTACACTTAGAGTTGTCACTGCTGGGTTTTAACATTAATTATCTAATATTTGAAGTTCTTGATTTTTTTTTCCTCTGTTAGGTTTTGTTTTTTCTCTCTATTGATTTAAATGTTATTAATCATAGTAGTTTTATATTACCTCATCATTAAACACTTGTTCACTCATTTATTTACTTCCTAAATTTTTCTATCTGGGTCAAGGATATCCCAAATCTGTTGACCCTTTCAGCAGAAGATATAAAAATTATCCTATTTTATTCATTCCCCCTTTCCCATTTGTTAGTTTTTGTTCAAATGTTATAGGAATGTAAATTCATATTATTATTATTATTATTACTTTGCACTCCCTTTCAAGAACTTGATATGCATACTAAATTTAGTAACTGTATTAACAGTTACTTAGACTTTTAACTGTTGGTTTTACTGATCACTGGTTTTTCTTCTGTATCTGTCTTCACTTCATAAATTTTGATCTTTTGTTTTTGATGTTTCAAATATTTTCTTAGTTATATTGACACTATACTTTCTCCCTCATAATTAAGCAAATTAGTATTTCCAAAATAATGACTGTCATTCTGAAATAAATTTAGGAAACACTTGGGCAAACAAAATAAAGCATGCTTCTTTATTGCAAACTTCTCAGAGTCCGTGTTACGCAATTATGGATTATAAATCTTAGGGATATGCACTTTTCCCAAATTTGATACCATGCCAATTCTTTTGGTATTAAGTATTACAGATAACTTTAATTTAGATTTTTTCTCCTTAGTAGACTCTTTGTTTACCTCGATTTTATTTATTTATTACTGAAATGAAAATTTCAACAAAACATGTTTAGTGTAGGTCTCTTGTTTTTCCTACTACTCTGTGCATCAGACAGTATAGTACATAAGACAGAAACCTCTAGATATTTTAAACAAAAAGGATTTAATACAGGCAGTGAGGTGCTCATGAAATTGGAAGAACTGGAGGAGCAGGCTGTACATTAGGCTTCCGGGTGTGATTCACAGAACACTGGCTGACCACCTATAGGGGAATCACTTTTCTACTATAATCAGAAGGTCACCTGACTTCAAGATGCATCATCCGGCTACAACTCAGAAAATAAAAGGCAAGAATTAGAAAGTCACTATCACCACAGTCACTGGACACCGGAGTCCAGAGTTTGGTTCCTGCTGCCCCTGCAGCAGCTGCAAACTGTATTTGCAGGTCTGCATAGTCTTGGTTGCCAGCAGAAAAATGCCCCAAAAAGGAGGAAGATAGCTTCCAGGACCCTACATTCCAGCAATGTCATTTTTAGCTTTCCAATTTTTGATGCTTATAAAAGTACGTATTCCTGATTAATACAATCTTAGGCTACCGGGATTAACTAGACTAATGGAGGCCAAATGCCACTTCCTAACTTCTAGCTTTCCCATCTCTAAAAATCCAGTTTGTTCAATCCTTTACTCATGAATCATCACCTTTTCCCTTTCCAGGAATTTTCCACAAGGATGGTGAAAACAGGTCCCAGTGAGCAGAAGAAACTAGGGCTGAAGTTTCTCTAACACAATTGATTGCCCCTGTAATGAGTAAGACTCGAGAAATATTTTTCAGGATTTGGTTTCTTTCTCTTTTTTTTTTTGAAACAGAGTCTCGCTCTGTCGCCCAGGCTGGAGTGCAGTCGCATGATCTCGGCTCACTGCAAACTCCATCTCCCGGGTTCACGCCATTCTCCTGGCTCAGCCTCCTGAGTAGCTGGGACTACAGTCGCCCGCCGCCATGCCCGGCTAATTTTTTGAAGTTTTAGTAGAGACAGAGTTTCACCGTGTTAGCCAGGATGGTCTCAATCTCCTGACCTCGTGATCCGCCCACCTCGGCCTCCCAAAGTGCTGGGATTACAGGCGTGAGCCACCACCCCCGGCCGGTTTCTTTCTCTTTATCAGAAGACTGAGTAAGCTATTGTTGCCGTGAATACTCTGGACCAATGCTCATTTAGGTAAACAGCCCCACTGACTATTACTTCCTTGTCTTATCTCACAAGACCTTCAAAACAGTTTCCCAGGGCTCCTGCTTTTCTGGACACCAAAATGCTGCTTAAATCTAGTAAAACAAAACTACAATTTATGAGAATAACAGCTCCATTGTTCACAAGACACATCCTGGATGACTCCATAGTTCAATAACCACAGTGACCTGACAGAGGGTTTTCATACAGGTGACTTTCCTTTATGGATGTAGTACCCTTCAAGACCTATCTCCCAGCAACACCCTGCCCCATCCTGACATGTAACAGAAACCTATTATCCTGGCCAGTTTTCATAAACACCCCAAAGATTCTGTGGATATGTATTCTGAACATCCCATGGGAGACACTGAAAGATGTACATTTACTCCTTTTCATCACCCCTAAAAATCACAAGATTCTGTCCTTTCCAGCCTAAAATTCTTATGAAGACAGTGACCATTTTAAGATATCTCCAGAAAGACCTTAGAGAGGACAGTCGAAGGGGAAGTACTTCTGCTCTCCTCCCTTGAGTGTTTGTTATTTTATCCGATTGCCTCACTGACACATGACCCAAAGGCAAGTGTGTAAGTGACAAAAAGCAAAGAGCATTAGCTTAAAGGGTAGAAACTGAGGGTTGTTCGCTAGCAGTGTCCTCAGGTCCAATTATTTAACTCCTCTGTTAGTTTCGCTAGCAGCCGATTGGGGATTATTATAACTTGCCCTGCCTAACCATGTGGAATGCTGCCCGTGCCATTTTTGTCTGTGTCCAAGTACTGATGACCATATAGTGCAGTATATTAAGAATAGCTAACAGGAGAAGTGGAGCTGGGTTGTGGCAGTGATAAGCGGCAGTTTTTCTGGGCATCAGCAGGAACACAACAGCCCCTTCCTTAGACTCAGGACTGTGGCTGATGACCAGGGCACTGAAGGCAGCTTCTCCGACACTCACTTGTACCTAGGCTGTGTCTGTTGCCCAGGCTAGAAACGTTCTTGCTCATTCATCCAGAAGCACCTATGAGCAGCAAACTTCATCTAGAGCCATTTTTCTTGAGCAGGGCCTTGGTTCCAGAAGGGAATTCTGAAAATCCTGAGAGAACGCTGCACCTCTCTTTTCCATTACACACTGGAGACTGGGCAGTCAGGCCTAAGGAATCCTATGGTTCCTGCCCAGCCAGTCACTGTGCCATGCTATGGTGGTGATAAACTCCCTACATCTTTGGCTCCTCCTTTAAATTAGCCTCTTGGCTAAAATAATAAATTATAGGAGGAGGGATTTTGTATTACCTCCTGCCCTGGAGATTTGAAGGAATCTATGCTCTCTGGGATTTCTCTTTTCTAAGAGCCATTGGAAAACCTAAATGAACATTTAAAGCCCCTTTGAACTGTAGCCTGTGAAGTTCCAAATATATTGTAGGAGGCCTGTGAGTTGATGTGATGTGGTGCTAACAGTCAGCTGCTTCCAGCAGCTCCTGCACTCCTGCTGCTCTGATGACACAACTTTTAGCTTTGGTCTTATTTTGAGGAACCTGCTAAAGATGACTCTATTTGCCTTAATTCTCAGATTACTTCAGACTAATGTGTCACATCTAATTAAGATGGTGCAGTGCTGTCACCTTGCTTTACTTACCACAGCTTCTCTGCTGAAATGTGCCATTTAACCTGGATTGTCCCAAAAGCTGGGGAACAGCTTGCTGACTGTGGTTGATGCCACAGTATCATCTTATCAGGTTTTTTATTTCCATTAACTATTAACCTAATATATCTTCAAGTGTTTTAATATTCCAATCAATAAGTAGAAAAATAGATATTGGAAAATTAATTTTCCCACATAATATGACTCATGCTCCACAAGATTTTTTTTTTTTCTTGCTCTGCAATTATAGTAGCTGCTCTGCCAACCCCATGGGTTATTGTGCTGCTCAGGTGCAGTAATATATGTATAGTAATATGTCAGGGTAAATTGTCCAATATTTTAGGGTAGGTTGTCTACAGGTGTACATGCTAAGTGTCAACCTAATCTGTGATCTTTGTTATCTGATAAAACTGGACCTGAACTCTGGAGGAAAAGTTTTAAAATGTAAACAATGCTCTATATGTCTAGTTTTGGTAACAGAATAAATGAAGCATTTTTCATTCCCAACCATCTTATTATGAGAGTAACTCTGCTGCAGCCATTAATATCTGGAGTTAATAATCTTCTGTACTCATTGACTTTGTAATGTCTGTAAGGCAGATAGTAATCGCCAAGGCTTGCCCTGCTCCAATTGATAATAGCAATATATGGTTTTACTCAATATTTTTGTGACATTATCAAGCTATTTGTGGATGGATCTGTGTGTATTTGAAAAATGGATAGAAGCAAAAACATAAACCACAAAATTAGATGGACAAACAAAAATCCATAAATGTTTCATATCACTTTTTCTTTTCATGCTCGTATGTTTCAGCCAGGCTACACTGCCTGCCCTTTTCTAATTCAGCTAATTTGGCTATCTTTCCCGATACACAGGTTTTCAGCTATGGCCCAGGGCAATAGCTGACTTTCTCAGCATTCAGTTCTACAGATATTTTCTTCAATATAGCACGTTTTCCCAAGATACCTACTTGGATCTTCTTCTGGGGTTCCAATCTCTCCAAATCTGGGATGTCTAATCCTCTACTTGAAAATTATCCCCTTTTCCCTTTCTAGGAACTTTCCATAAGGATGGTAACAACAGTACACAAGGGGCAAAAGCAACTAGGACTGAAGTAGGTCTGCCAGCCAGTCCAGCGTTGGTGTAGACTTGTGATACTTATGACTAGGGCTGGCCTGCATTCTTTTTGTAATTTTTAATCTGCGTTATTATAAGTTACAATTAAATAGCATTTTCGTGGAATAAGTGCTGAATTAAACCTAGATATTGAATGTACCTCACATAGATTTCCTTTAGAGGGCACTATTGATTCTCTGAAACCATGGAAACCTTTCTTCATGTTTTCTTGGTAAAATTGGCCAAATTTGAAATCTTATTGGGTTTCAAATACATTCCATATAGTACAAAGTTAGTACTATACTCATTACCAATTCTATACTTTGAAGATTGTCCATGTACAGAATAAGAAGTTACACCACAATGTTGTTTGTTATGACAAGTCATCAACACAATACATATAATTCTGTATTTGAAAACTTCAACTGGTTTATTTGCTTTTGAAATAAACCAGTTCAAATGGGAATTTCCTTTTGTAACTTGATGCAAAATTTAAATTAAACAATTCAGTCTTTTTTGTTTAGAAAAACAAATTACTTCTTTGGAAACTAATGTTTCATTCTAGAAATGGGTAATTATTTACATATATTTAGAAGAAACCATATTTATGGTATTTTCATTCAGACATTCATTAACATCTGAAGATATTCTACCAAAATTTTGTTGTCACATTTGTTGTGTTTTTTAGAGTCTGCCAATTCATTGAATTTTGATAAATGCCAAAGGAGAATGCTTTTCTTTCTTCATTTTTTAAAGTTAAGAGAATAGAACTTTGGAAATTGTCTCACTGGCAGCCTTTATCTAATTAAAAAGTAATAGGAACCTAAAATACTCCAAAGCTCAGAAACATAATTTTGTGGATATAAATACATTCATATCACCATCTACTAAGGTTTGCTTAGCTTTCATATGATAAGGTACTGTTCCAACACGTATGCCAATATCCTAGGTTAGTGGAAAGCAGTTATCTCGTAAGTGTTTTATAAACAAACAGATTAACAGAAAGGTCATGTACATTCCAAAGAGAAGAAAATAGGTTTCCATAGTATAATGAATTACATACAAATTCCTCGAACCAGCCTTTTAAACTCTTCACAGAATGGCCCCAGTCTACCTTCCTAACCTTGGCTTCCTCTACCAATATCCTAAGCTCCCAGCAAATGGCACCACCCACTGTTATTCAGACATTTGTGCTTTTCAGTATTCCTCTCTTGACTCATCCAGTCTTTTACCCAGAGTGCTTTTGCCTCCCCAAATGCAAATTGTAAAGGTCCCATTCATTCTTCAAGCAGCATTTTGAATACCACTCACTTAACTGAGTCCTCTCCAGAAGCTCCCCATCTTGTAAATTTCCATGGCTGGTTGAGTATAATTTCTGAGTTTGTCAATTTTGTTTTGTATTTAAGTGGGTTGGATGTCTGTTTCTTCCCTCTTTCTAGATTGCAAATTTTTTAGAAATCATTTTGGAATCTGTATGAATTCTAGTGCCCAGCATATGGTAAGGGCTCAATACATACCTTTTCAAATGAATTGGGTTAAACCAAGACATTTTTGCCATTTGTCAAATGAGGCACATTGAAAGCAGAACTGGTATAGTGTGGAATCTGAGGAATAAGGATAAATACCAGAGACATTAAAAGTGAAGGAAAAGGCCTTGGAGACTTATTAACTGTGGAAAGCAAACACTCTTACGCTCTCTCTCTCTTATTTTATTTTAAATTGCTGCACTTATATAACACAATTTTGTTGCCTAGAATGAAGTTCTATATGGGAAAGAACTTTAAGTCACCACCGTATCCTCAGCACATAGTCATTGGTGCAAGACAGATTTTAGATGCCCAATAATATTTGATGAGTGAACAAATTAATTGATAAAGATGCAAACCTGTCCAGCTAGAAGGACAGAATTATTACCAACAGATTAGAAAACCAAGGACAAGGGATAAGTTTGGAGAGTATGGTGACTTCAGCTTTTTAGAGATGCATAGATGAGCACCCAAGTAGAGAACACAGAGAAAGCAACTGAAAATTGGCATTGGACTTTCATTCAAAGAGTCAGACTCAAATATATAGTTTTGGGACTTACAAATTAGTTATAATTGCTGACGCCATCATATTCGATGGGATTCTGAAGAGGAAAATGTAGGGAGGTCTGTCCAAGCTATATCAATGGGGAGTACTTCTGTGGAGGTACAGGGCTGAAAGCCCAATAATGAGACCCACTGGTAAAAGGGAAAAAGCAAGGATATTTTATATCCTTTTCTTGACTAACCACTCTGCTATATATGATATTTTTGAATTTCTTTTTTTCCTTGGTTTTACCATTTTGTACTGGTCCTTATTTTCCATACTAAATGCTATAGATTTTTTTATTTCCTAAAACATATCAGTATTTGATAGACTTGGATGTGGGCTAAAACAAGTAAAATATGGCATATGAAGCATTAATATAAAGACCAGAAGCTGAATCACAGATTGTTATAGCTGTATGGGTCCTGCTTTGGATTCAAGTAATTAATAGAATAAACTCGGATTGGATCAGATGGTTCTTAATAGTTGCTTATGCAGAAACTTCCTGAAAGAGTTTTAGTTAACTTAAAGTTGATATGAATGGCAGCTTTTGCTACACAGAGATCAAAGGAGCAAAGAGGTTTCACTGGATTCTAGCAGGCCAAAGAATACTTGGAATGCAGGGTCCACTCTGGATAACTCATTTTAAAGGGATGCAAACAACTCCCGGGCCTCCAGGTAAGTATGGTGGGGCCATGGGAGGAGTTCGGAAACCATAAAGAAAGATTGAGTGAACTGTCACCCTGAAGAAAAAAAGATTTAGGAAGAACTGGGGGTTGTCTTTAAATAGTTGAACTAGTCACGTATAAAGAATTGAATTTATTCCCCACTGCTCCAGAGGGCAGACATAGGATCAGCCAGTGGAAATTACAGGAAGGCAGACACAAGTTAAGAAAAAACTCCCAAATATTTGGATCAATCTGTAAATGGAATGAGTTATCTGGTGAGTTAATGAGCAACTGAATTAAGTGATCTCAAAGTCTCTTCATCTCTAAGAGTTAATGATTTATGTTCTTCCAAGCCATGTCTAATTTATGTAAAGAGAACCACTATTAACCTGGTATGAACATCCTTTCAGTGTTTTCCATGAATATTGACATATATTATTTATTCATAAAATACATACTTTTTCTTAATCAAATAAGGAGTATTCTGTGCATACTACATTATAATCTTATTTTTTTCACTTAACATATAGTAAACTTTTTCTATGTCATTACATATTTTACATCCTGACTTTTATGGGCCACATTGTATGGATGCTCCATAATTGTGCAGCCAGCCTCCTATTTTGGGGCACTTACATTATCTCCATTTTTTTTAAGGATTATAAATAACCTGTGTAATAAACCTTCATAATTTCTGTTCAGCAAAAATAGAACAGGTTTCATGAATACATCAAACAAACCAAAACTCAAACTAAATAAATGAACTAACTCACTCTTGACATTTTAAAAGCATTTAATTTTCCTTATAATTTCCTTAGCCTAAAAACATTTTGAGGCAGGAATTTTGGCTTTTAAATGGTCTATGGGAAACATATCATTCTTTGTATGTGTTGAGTTTTTTTTTTGTTGTTGTTGTTGTTGTTACAAAATTGTCCTCTTCATGTTAAGATTGCCTCAAGGTACAAGTACAAAACATTAAACATTTAAATATATAAAGCAGAACACTTGTCTGGCAGCATAATCAATGTTAATGACAATATGAATGTATAATAATGAGTTTTGAAAACGTAGGAGAAAACCCTAGGTTAGCTTTTAGTATATAGGATATGAAGTATTTTAAATTACAGTTCAGCATAATAAGTAAGAGTACCACACATGACCATACTAGACACAAATTGCATTATTTTAAAATAATGCCGTTTATGTTCTCTATTTATTTCATTCCACGATTCTGAGATAAGTGCACTGAAAGCAAAACACTTAATTTAAGAGAGTTTTGGGACCAAAGATCAAAAAGTAGGTGTGGGTAAGTATGAACACATTTGAAATGGTTTCCCTTTGCGAATAATTATCATTTTTGTCAATTCAAGTCCTTTTATTTTTGTGCCTTATGATTTAGTTTGACAAGTGCGTATGGGAAATAATTTATTTGCAAATAAAGCCCTTTAGCATTTATAATGTAGACATAAGCCCAAAGCTGGACCCAGTCTGATTTTTCCAAAGAATAAAAAAAAAAAAAATTAAAGCAGGCTACTCTTATAGAAATCTCTAAAGATAATTAAGGAAGACCAAAGACTTGAAGTGGCGAAATCTCATTTTCTGAGAAGGTTTTCCCTGGCTAAGCATTCACTGAAGGAAACAGGGTGGCAAAGAAAGGAATCTCAAATAAAACAAAAAGACACCTGGGAGAGCTTTAAAAGGACCTGTTCTAAGACTGTGAGGCAGCCTTACCTGAATCACATAGTCAATTTATTTAGGGTAATTTAATATTTTTAAGAACTCTCATTATTTGAGACTATATAACCCAGAGTAAATCTTCAGCATGCTCTACCCCTGGTGGAAAGGGGCAATCCCTGTGTTGCCATGGGAATCAGACTTTTAGTACTTGGCTTTTGAGGTGATTTGTATTTTTTTGTGTATTTTTTCAACTTGAGGAGACTGTCTTGCAAATAACATTCTCCAGGGACCTGGCACCAGGAGATTTTCCCAGCATACCCTATGGCGTTTGTCAAACTTAGAATGAAGAGATGCCACTGACCCTGTTCTCACTTCATAGAACCCAGTCATTGTGACAGTGACTGGACAGCAGCAGAGGAGAGGGTTCTGGGCATAGACTGTTTGAGCATAGATTTATACCTTAAAAATTTTGGAAAAGGAAGAAAGGACAGAAATTAGAAGAAGAAAAAAAAGAAAAAGGGGACAAAATGAAGAACAAAATATGTTACCTCAGAGTATAGTAATAAATTACCCATACCCAAAGAGAAGGCTGGCTTTTTCCTTGGGCCCTGGGAGGTACTCTCTAACCCCTTAGAATGTCATGTCTTTGTCTATCTGAGGGACTTGGGCTATACCAACAGTCTAACAGTGTGCTTTTGGTGGGGCTGGAGACTGAGGTCAGACACATGGGTGATCAACCAGGTCTGTTTCACTAAGCCCCAGTAAAAACTCTGGCCACCAAGCCGTGGATGAGCTTCCCTGGTTGGCAGTACTCTGTGCATATTGCCTCACAATGTTACTGGGAAAGCTAATGCTGTCCACAGTATGCTGGAAGAGAACAATCAGTTCTTTGTTGGGGACTTTTCTGGACACTGCCCTATGTATCACTTCCCTTAACTGATTTGATTCTGTAACCTCTCATTGTGATAAATCAAAACCATGAATATAACAGCTTTCAGTGAGTTCTGTGAGTCCTTCTAGTGAACTATGGAAACTGAGGGTGGTCTCCAGGAACCCTGGAATTGCGTTGGGTGTCAGAAGTGAGGGTGGTTTTGTGTACTGCTTCCTGACTTTTCACTCAGGATAGCAACTCAGTTCTCTCCACTGTTCTTCATGATGACCCACCTGTGAGCTTTGCCACCTTCTCCTCCTCCACATCTCTTTGGCACCCACCCACCACTGTACAATCGAGCACACCCACTACTCTATAAGATTGTGCCACCAGAAGATTCCTCCTTAACCTCCCACCATCCCCCTCTAGGAGAAATTGTCTGCCGTAGCTCTTTATGACTTCTCTCATACATGAATATACTGTCATTACTCAGGCTGTTCCCTTGCTTTAAGTGTCCCCTCCTCCCTCATCCCATCTAAATGCCACCTGTATATACACTTAAGAAAGGGGAAAACGGCAATATCTTGGAAATTTTATTTGAAATAAATCCGAGGTTAATTATAGGTCAATCCAAAAATATGGTTGGAATACAAGGAGAGGCGCGATAGTCTACGGTGGGAGGTAATATCATAGAAACAATACTGGGTATCACCAGCCAAAAATTCTTTTGTCTTTTTCAGAATAAATCTAAAGTGTTATTTTATTCTACTAAGGGTCTCATTACCCAAATGATGAGTTTTGTGATTAGTTCTGTGTGCTCACAACCAGCATTATCCTCACACGTAGACAATTGGATGACGGTAGAAGAATGTTTGGAACTTTGGAACTTCTCCTGTTGTATGTTAATATTTCAGGATTTGAGGTCTCTTTATTACAAAAGTACAAATTGATTGAAACATAATTTGTTCTACTGTTTTCTGAATGTATTCTTTGCTTTTTTCTCCTTTTCATTAAGTATTCATTAAGTAATACAATGAAAATACAGATTTATGCAGTTGAAACTCAATAATGCCAAAACATAGAAATATGCAAACTACCTAGAACCATCACACTTTTGGGGTTGCTGATGGGACCATCATGATAATTCCTTGGCCATTTGCCATAATATGCACAGCTCTGTACCTAGGGCTCAGGTGGGGCCAGTAACATCAGAGACGGGTCATTTGCAGTCCAGAGGATATACTGTCGCTCCCAGCTGGAAGTGGGGTGACAATATACTGCTGCAAACCATCCTGTAATGGTTTTATACTATAATTTGGATATATAATTTATAATAAAATTATAGTTATAATGGTAGAGTTACACAATGGATAATAATTTCAAGGGTTTTTTTTTTTTTTTTGTAAACAATTCCATATCTGGCTCGCTTTCAGTGTTTCAGTTCCTTAATTAATGATCTGTACTTATTTGTTCACTAACAAAGGATCTTTATGATATTTTTGAAAGTCTTTTTTCACCTCTGTGGTGAAATGAAAGTTCTTAAAATGTCATGTTCTGGCTTGAGTAGGATGTTTACAGATTTTCTTGCTGCCCTTTCATCTCAATATAGTCAAGGCAGAGAGACACCTAAAAGAAGGTTACTCTACCTTGGATATACTGGAAGTTCTGATTGGCAGCCACCCCCTTGTACTTAGGCAAGACCCAGTTCCTCAGCCTGGAGAAGAAGCTGTAACACAGCACACAGTTCTTTCACCTCCTTGCACTTCAGAGCTGCTCCTGAGTTCACATGTCCTTAGGCAACTGTCAGGTTTATCAGATAATATATGAACAGCTGTCAGCTTTTTGCTAAACTCACCACAGCCTCAAACACAGTTCAATCTTACTCTCTCTCCAGGGGCTCTTTCTATCATATTGCTTTCCCCCACCAGCATCAGCTGCCCTCTTCCTTCTCCTGCACCTGACCAGCCTCTTCCACACCTTTGACATCATGTGTTTCCCACCCAAAATGATGCCTTTTACTCACCCCTTCTAAAAAACCTAGCAGCCCTTCAAAGCAAGCCCTAATGACCTCCTCCATTAGGAAGACCCCTCTGCTAAAACTCCTTCTAATTTTAGTTTCTCGCCTCCCTGACCTCCCGGTGAACTTACATTCATATGCTCATAAAGTGTTTAGTTGGAAGGACTTTGAAGGACTTTCAATTCAACATCCCTCTGAATGCAGGGCTTCATCCCAGCTCATGTCTGAATTGGAAAAGGAAACACATTGCCCTCCTAGACTACCAGTCTGACTTTGGGCAGCTCTCTTATTAGGAGTTCTCCTTTACATTGAGCAACAGTCTGCTACTCTGCAACCCTTGGGTTTTTTTCTCTACAGCAAAATCAAATACAATAAAGTCACATTTTTTTTTTGCAAGGGTTTGGTTTTAAAGTAAGCAGATAAGATGGATTCAAAATTACTCTTGAAAATACCAGTCATGGGCTGGGCGTGGTGGCTCACGCCTGTAATCCCAGCACTTTGGGAGGCCAAGGCTGCCAGATCATGAGGTCAGGAGACTGAGAACATCCTGGCTAACACAGTGAAACACAATCTCTACTAAAAATACAAAAACTTGTCTGGGCATAGTGGCGGGCACCTGTAATCCCAGTTACTCGGGAGGCTGAGGCAGGAGAATCACTTGAACCCGGGAGGTGGGGGTTGCAGTCAGCCAAGATTGCACCACTGCACTCCAGCCTGGGCGACAGAGCGAGACTCTGTCTCAAAAAAATAAATAAATAAAAATAAAAAGAAAAGAAAATACCAGTCATGTCTATGGCCATACCACACTGAACATGCCTGATCTATGGGATCCATAAAATACCAGTCACTACCCAGAAATTGTAATAAATACTGTTTTTTATATATAGTACCTTCTTTTAGAGTGTCCATCATGGTTAGTTTTTTCTCCATTTTTAGAACAGATTTCTATTTATTTGGCTGCATTGTAGATATAGTTATTGACTTGCAATTTAAAGGCTACTTATATATAAAAACTTGTTTTTAAATACTATAATCATATTAACATAGAGATGCTGACAAGATGAAAGGCAGGGAACTAAGGTCATTGAGGTAATAGCAGGTATATGTTCACTCCAGGAGACATCTACTCCCTCTCATACATTCCAGGCTTCAACTAATTAACAGTAGGTCTTAGCAATCCCCAATTATTTTTGTTACTTTGGTCACTTTGATGATCTCCACTGTTTATTGCTGCTCCTCCATGTTTTCACTCCTTTACCAGATAACTCTGATGTGAATGTTACAAACGTCTTGGTTTCCTGACAAAGGACATTGTTTCAGGTTTAGAGATGTCGAATTGAGGTGAAGAGTAGGATAATCAAGCAGAGATTGTCTAGGAGGACAATAGGCAGTTAAAGTTCAAGCAAAAGATCAAAACTGAAAATCTAGAATGTTGGAGCCACTCTCAGGAAGGTGACAGTCTTGGCCTCACGATTAAATTATGCAATTTCTTGGGCAGGGACTGCTTCATATATTTCTCAATCCTCACAGT
Source organism: Theropithecus gelada (assembly GCF_003255815.1). Lineage (NCBI taxonomy): Eukaryota > Metazoa > Chordata > Mammalia > Primates > Cercopithecidae > Theropithecus > Theropithecus gelada. The sequence continues at coordinate 78,371,967 of NC_037671.1, read as the reverse complement.
ATGAAAGCAGCTCAGCAAGCCCTAAACAAATAGCTGTTAGATGACATTTCAATCTAAGTTCTAGGGGACCCAGAATATAAAAGCAAGTAATTTAGAAAGAAAAGGGGCGTATATTTGAGCAAGTTACATTTTTATGAACAATACAATCACTTTTTTCTCCATACCATCTGCAAACAGGCATGCATGCCTGCACATGCACACTCTGCCCACACAGCCCTTGGAAACTGGTATCTGCAGAATTCTTCAGGTGCAAGGAGGGGGGATGTGGTGAGGGGCAGATGAAGAAGTCCTCAGGCTCCCCACCCAACCTCCAGGAGAGCAGCTCTGTGTTTAATCTCTTGTTCACATTGAACCTCCTGGTAAGACTTTCTTGGATGAAAAGTTCTGAGAAGAAGGAGAGGAAGGGTAAGAAGGAGGAGGAAGAAGTGAAGGAGCTAGAGGAGAAGGAGGAAAAGATTAAAACCAGCATTCTAGCCTACAGCAGAAGACCAATACAAAAGAGCCATCTGGGCACAAGAGGTCTCTAGGCTGGGACTATCTAAGCCATCATTTTTAGGGTGAACAGCTAAAGGATTCAACCTGCTTCTTGTTTCCACTCTACTCATCACAATCCTCATTTTTTTTACATTGTATTATTTATATATACATTGTTGAACTGACAGCATTACTATGGGGCACCACTGCATGAGAGAAAGCAAGAAGATAGCTCTCCCAAGCCTATTTTCCCACTTTGTAAAAACTAAATGATTTTTCTCTTTCCAGGGTCTGTGTAATGGCAGAGAAGTCTTCAGAATATACCTAATCTATGGTTGCTATTTAGTGAAAATTCCAAATGTCCCTCTTCAATATATACACAGAATACATACACAACAACTGGATGGGTGGTGAGAAATGAAAATAGAAGATTGAGCAGGTATGAGTACAGGCAGGACCTGAGGGCATGGCTGAGTGCAGGCCAGGTGACTTACCTAGCTGGAGTGACAAGTGGCAGATGAAGCTGGAAAGAGAACAAACATGGGGAGCCCCTGAATGCCCAAATGAACAATTTGGACTTTATTCCTTAGGCAATGAAGGACATCATTTTTTCTCTTTTTCTTTTTTCTTATTTAAGGAGTAATCAGACGGGTGCACTTAGAGGATTAATCTGATGGAGGCAGGTGGGTGAGTAGGCCGACTCAACTCATGAGTTGTTTCTGTTGTTAACCTGCTTGGGCCTTGGTTTCCAAATCTCTAAAATTCGGAAATGCTACTTTCATAGGATTGTAGTGAAAATTAAAGAGTAGCTGTTGTTGCCATTACTGATCTAGAGACTATGTGGCAGGAAATTATGCATACAATCTCTGACATTAGACTGCCTGGGTTCAAATCCTAGTTCTGCTTGTAAACTCTATGACCTAAATAGAGATGATAAGAAGAGTACCTACATCTTAGGACTATTGTGAAGGTTAAGGTTAATAAATGTGAGGTGTTTGGTAAGTACAATGCCATTGTCCAAGTGAGAGATATAATTAGGATATTGCCAGTGGGAATGGAAAGGAGCAATTAAATTCAAGCAACATTGTTGAGATAAAATATGATGACAATTGTTTGTATGTGAAAGATAAGGAAGAGTTAAGAGAACAGTGTGATTATCTTCATAATGATGGAGACAGTGGTGCTATTAACAAGAACAGAGTCAGCAGGAGCACAAGCAGGCCTTGGAGGACAATTCATGAGATTGTTTGGGGGTTAAAAATGACTATACTTATAAGATCTCCCTGTAGAGCTACTTTGCAAGTGGTCGGCATTGCAGGACTAGAACTGAAGGACAAGGCAAAGACTGGATACCTAGGACCAAGGTGTTTATGTGATAACATCAGTGGTTGAAATTATGACCTTGACTGAGACCATCAAGAAGAGAATAAAGAAAAACAAGTTATGGCAGAAGATACAAGTTTTGGGAAGTTTAGAAAAGTCTCTTTTATATCTTGTTTTTAATGTATACAATGTTATTTTTCCAGCATATTTCACCAACAGCTGAGAGGCTGGGAACAATGGCTCATGCCTGTAATCCCTGCCCTTTGGGAGGCTAAGGCCAGAGGATTGCTTGAGGCCAGGAGTTCAAGACCAGCCTGGACAACACAATGAGATGCACTTCAGTGCCAGCGGGATCAAACTTCACTCACTCTGACCTGCCTCATTGTACCGCTTGCTGGAGGGAGCACACAGGTGAGTGGGTGCAGGAGCCAGAGCTAGCACTTTTGGGCACGGGCGCGAGCAAACTCCGTGGAGGCCCTGCAGCATCTAGTTGGGGGTGCCTGAGACCCCTGAAGCCCCAGAGGTTGTGTTACTGGGCTTTTTTGGCTCTGCCATCTGCGGATGGCTTAAGTGTTAACAGCTCAGTGGGCCCTCTGCCTTTTCACCTGAGGCAGCAGCCTTCCGCTAGTGAGGGCAAAGGGCCTGTGTGACAGCCTTTTGTATCCATACTCATGGCTCCCAAGCTCTTTTCCAGTGTCCAGGAAAAATGAAGTTGCATGAGCAAACTGAAGGATGGTAAATACAGGGAATTTTATTGCTGATGGAAGTGACCCTCAGTGGGAAAGGGAGGTGAAAAGGGGATGGGACGGGTGGGTAATCTTCCCCTCAGGTCCCGAAGTCCAGCCATCTCTGGTTGGACTCTCCTCTGAAATTACTCTGTCAAGCTGTCCCTGTGAAGTTGAGCCACTTCTCTCTGATGTCCAGCCATAGTCCCTGACATCCAACTTTATAGGCACACCATGGGGCAGGGTAGGGCCAGGGGTGACTTAGGAAAAGGCAATATTCAAGCAGGAAAACAGGGATATAAATTCTCACTTTGGGCCGCAGTCTCAGGCTTTTTGTCTTGAGAGTGAGACTTCACTAGGGACCTGTCCTTCTCTGCCTAGAATTCGTCTCACCCCCCTCCCTGTCGGTATCATGATGAATGGTTGCATAGTGCCCACACACACATTCCTTGAGACTGAGAATCAAACATGTGATCAAAGGTACCTACTCACTTTTAGTTGAACTTCAGAGGGAAGAGTAATAGCTAGGATTTCCTGTGACATTACACCTTCCATCTTGGGGCTAGGCTAAAGCTCCCTCACTCTAAGGAAATATAATCACAATGTAAAACATTTAAACTGCAATTAAAAAGAATGGCTGGGAGGCCAGATGCAATAGCTCATGCCTGTAATCCCAGCCTTTGGGAGGCTGAGATTGAGGCTGGAGGATTGCTTGAGGCCAGGAGTTCAAGACCAGCCTAGGCAACATAGTGAGGTCCTATCTCTTCAAAAAAAATTTTAAAAATTAGCCAGATGTGGTAGTGCACACCTGTAGTCCCAGCTATTTGGCAGGCTGAGGAGAGATGTTCACTTGAGCACAGTAGGTTGAGGCTACAGTGAGCTGTGATCTCGCCACTGCACTCCAACCCCGGGTGACAGAACAAGACCCTGTCTGCAACCAAAAATAAAATAACAGCTGTCAACAAAATCAAGTGTGTTATTCACACTCAGTCTTTGCCGATTAGAATTGCAACCCAGAAAAAAAGTATTAGTGTTTGGAAGCCACATTATGTACTTGTAAGAAAGGTGCTTTCTTGCTTTTGGCCAAAAGGACTCTGCACATTAGTATTATAGTAAAGACTTGATCTCAAGGTGTTTTCATCCTGGCCAGGCACATGTGATCACTTTGCATGTAATTTACAGCAGTAGTATGTGGAAAAAAAGTGTTGATTTTATTTACTTTATTATCAGAATCTCACAAGCTAAACGGTCTATTCAGTTGGGAGGAATTGATAAATGTATTTCCTTAGGCTTATAAATTTGAGTTATCTGCAAAGGTATAATACATCAGCTTCTCCCATTAAGTCTCTTTATCAAAACATCTTCCTTCGTTTACTCACCAGAAAACAGAAGAAGGTGGAATTAAAACTTTGTTGGTTTCTGATAATAAAACACACAGTCCAAACTATAGGAGGAGATGCACATTCCCCTTGAATTCTGCTTCACCTGCCTGACAACAAGATGAATCTCTCAGCTAGCACATGTGATGTATTTTCCAAATTATTTCTCTTTAGTAGATGCTACAAAATTGCTCTGACAACATGTAAGACTGGCTTGTCAAAAGAAGAGGAGAGAAAATTATAATCAAAATGAATTCAGAATCCAAGGAAATTATATTTCTCCATCTCTCTTTATCAATGTTGTATGGGATTCATGGAGCTCATTCAGTACAGAAGTGAAGATGACTGTTTCAAAGAATGGGACACACCAGTGTTTTTAACTGAAGCATGAATTTGCTTCACAACCAAGTAATGTTTAATGGATAGTAATATTTTCTCGATTGAAATTCCAATAAAAATACAAGAATTTAGAAGAACATACAAAACAAAAGGAAATAAAAACTTAAGAAAAAGCCTTACTTCAAAAGGGAGTTTAACATTTCCTTGTATTCCTGCCTTTTGCCATGAGAAGAATGTTCCTTGATTATCTGCTGGTCCAAGGAAGATGAGTGACTCGTGTAGCAGACCTGGTCCCAAACCGCAGCCTGAGACAAGTCTAACAAATCCACAGGTGCAGAGTGAGAAATAAATGCTTATTATTGTATAACATTGAGATTTTGTGCTTGTTTGTTATGCAGTGTTATTGTGGCAGTGGCCCGCTAATGCAGCGTGTATTTTACTAGTATTGTGTCAAACTCTTTTTACACATTAGGTCATTGAATCCTCAGAACAACCCTATGTGGTAAGTACTAGTATCATCTCTACAACGCAGAAAGCTGAGACACAGAAGGTAATGAACTTGTCTGACGCTCCGTAGCAGTAAGTGGTGGAGCACTGGAAAGCAAGCTGCAGGCCCAGGACCTGGGTTCTTGTGTGCTGCCCCCATCACACACTGCTCATGCTTCCATTCCCTCTCTGAAAATTCTTACTCACCCGAAGTTCACTCCCCTAGGTTAGCAGGTGCTAAGTTTACCTTCTTTCTCCAATCGTTTACATAGTGATCTATTTATTTGTTCATACACCTTCTAGAAAATTTGAAGAACAATGGAATCATATGAAATGTCATTTGATAGGTTAAAACAGTCAAATATCACTAGCCTCATTTGATTCAACCTACCCTGCCACACATTTTTTAAGTAACATCTAAATTTTTCCATTCTAGATTAAATTGTTATAAAGATGGTAACTTCAAGAATATTGAAAATTCTGAATTTTCAAATAAAAATCCATCATACTGTTAATGTATCCAATGGAATCTAAATACCACAGTTTTTAAAATTGAGGTACAATTCACATAACATAAAATTCACCATTTTAAAGTGTACGATTCAGTGGCTTTTAGTACATTCACAACATTGTAGAACCATCACCTCTATCTGGTTCCAAAACATTTTCATCATCCCAAAAGAAACCCTGTATCTATTAAGCAGTCATTCTCCATTCTCTTCATCTCCCATCCCTTGACAACCACTAATCTGCTTTCTGTTTCTGTGGATTGGCCTATTCTAGACATTTCATATAAATGGAATCATGTAACATGTGGGTTTTTGTGACTGGTTTCTTTCACTTAGGATAATGTTTTTGAGGTTCATCCATGCTATAGTACTTATTGATACTTCATTTCCTGTAATGGCTGAATAATATTCATTGTATAGTTATATCATTTTTTTTTATCCTTTCATCAGTTGATGGACGTTTGGGTTGTTTCCACTTTTATTTATTATTAATAATGCTGCTATGAATGTTCATGTACAAATTTTTATGTGAACATATGTTTTCAGTTCTCTTGAGTGTATACCCAGGAGTGGAATTGCTAGGACATATGCTGAGATTTGGCTGCTTTTCTTGATTAAGTGTTCCCCTGGTTGTTGTAAGCTTTTGATTACATTCCAGGGTTCTGAAAAAGTTGATTCTGACAGTTGTGCCACTTTATGCATTGCTTTTGTGGAGGGACAGACTTTTGGAATTCATACTCTGCCATTTTTGCTGATATCTCACCTACCAGAGTAACCTGATGCCCATCTTCATCCATTTACAAAAACACATTTGTGGAAAAAAACTCAGAAAAGTCAGAAATTTTACATTGTTTCTTTTTTTCTGTCTTGAACTTACATATTCATTGTTTTTTCTCTAGAATTTTATCCTAATGAAATATATGTTTGTGCTTAAAAGTCTTTTATTAATTACTGTATAATCTCTCTCTGGATATATATAAATTAAATTTTAAAATTCTTTGACTATATGCTCTTGCTATTGAAAAATTTCCCCTGGATTAAATTGTAATTATAATGTTATTATAATGCATCATTAATTTAAATATATTAAACATTTGATCATTCCTATCATATTTTTTGAAACATCTGAAATGAATGGAGCATTCCCTTCCTTTCAGTTTATGTACCTTTGGATGAGTCACTTATTGCTAAAATGAGGCAGGGCTCAGACTGTGGAAATCTCATTTACATAAATAAGTTAACAAAATAGAAACAGTTTAATTATAACGATGTCACTTATTTCTGTAAACGTCAGCTGAATTGGATCAGCCAAAAACACATTATAATAAATAATAATTTTATTTTAATTTTGTAGGTGTTGGATATCTTCTATTTATCCTTCTAGATCTATACCATCCTCTTCTACCTTACTTCCTGCCTGGAAGTTGACCTGTATGGACTATATCAGCATGCTTGCCTTCTTGCTTCCAGCTGGATTTTACCAATGAGTACCTCTTGGCAGGAGATTAGAGGAAGAGAAGAGATGGCTATTTATTCTCCCAGCTCCTTCCCTGAAAAATTACGTTCCCTTTCAAGGTAATCCTATCTATACTATCTCCTTCTGGGTTCTAGTAAACTCTCCCTTATATCCTGTTAGGCCCAAAGATATTGACAACCTTCTTGTTACTATTCTCAGGGTATTACACTATCTTTAGTTTCTTTACCTCCTGCTCACATTTGTAAATAGTTTATTTATTACACATATCTTGACCTTTTACCTAATACATGCCATGTGTTTCTTGCCATGTGGCCATGGGTGGTTGCTGTGACTAATTCAGTCCATCAGTGGGCAATACTGTTATGCTCCTCTTCAATTCTGTTAAAAGAAAAAAGTATATACCATCTAACTTGTGAAAGGATTTGTTGGACCAGCACTTGTCCAATATGGTAGCCACTAGTCACATTTGGCTAAATTTAAATTAACTGAATGAAATAAAATTTGAAATTTAACTCTTGGTCACATAAACCATATTTCAAGTTCTCAATATTCACCTGTGTCTAGTGGCTACAACGTTGGACAGGGAAGACATAGGACATTTCCATCATTGCAGAAAGCAATGCTTTAGACTAGTATTTGTATAGTAAGTATGCAATTTAAAATCTACACGGGGACAACATTTATGGTTTTGAAAACCATTTACAAAATGAAAATGATTTTTCTTATATTCATTATCCCATAAAATCATTCCATTCAAAAACTATTTTCAAAAATAAATTTTTTCTTAAAAATTATTAATAAATATTATATATCTGATTTATGTAGACTGAAGCAAAATTTTTGTAAAGTTTATTTATGTTGAGTATTTGAATATTAAAAATAATATAAGCATAATGTATTAGATCGACTTCGAACATAGCTGCTATATTAGTTTCCTCTGACTGCCATAACCAAATACTACAAACGTGGTGACTTAACACAAATTGATTCTCTCACAGTTCAAGACCAGAAGTCCAAAATCAAGATATTGGTGCTTCCTTCAGAGGCTCTAAGAGATTCTGTTCCTTGTCTCTTTCAGCATCTGACAGATGCCAGCATTCCTTGGCTTGTGACTGCATATGCCTCAATCTTCACATAGTTTTTCTTCTGCCTGTGTGGCTCTCCTTTGTGTGTCCCTTATAGGAACACTTGTCACTGGATGAGAGCCCACCTGGATGAGACAGGTTGCTATCCTCATCTCAAGATCTTTAACTTAGTTACATCTGCAAAGATACCTTTTCCAAGTAAGGTAACATTCACAGGTTCTGGGAATTAGGACATAAGCATTTATTTGGGGGTCACTATTCAACGCACAGTAGGGACCAAGAGTTTTTTGCATATCATATATGCTTGTGGCTTCTCTAATCAAGAGATGAGGGTAAACTGTATCTGATCTCACCTTGGGACTTGTTTTGACCAATAGAATGCAGCAGACATGACATTCTAGGACTTTTGGTTCCAGGCTTACAATGGCACATAGCCTCTGCTTTTGGTCAGAGGGAAAAACAGCTGCTATGTGAGGAAGTTCACTTATTGTCCCTGAGAGAGTGGCCACATGGAGAGAAAAAAACCTCTGATGCATGAGACACTAGAAGCCCAACCAGCCCCTGAACTACAGGTAAAAACTGAAAGAACAATGGGACTATTAATGGAGGTTAGAAGACCAGTAAGCAAATTTATTATTGGAGGATGGAGAAGAATGCCCAATATTAAGCACTGAGGAAACGTTTGAAAAAACTATTATGTGCAGGAATATAAAGATAGAAAATATACCTAAGGATTTTTGCGGATCTGGCTAAGCAGGTGTCCAGGCAATTTTTTTTTTTTAATGGAGTCTTGCTCTGTCACCCAGGCTGGAGTGCAGTGGCACGATCTCGGCTCACTGCAACCTCCACATCCTGGGTTCACATCATTCTTCTGCCTCAGCCTCCAGAGTAGCTGGGACTACAGGCACCAGCCACCATGCCTGGCTAATTTTTTTGTATTCTTAGTAGAGACAGGATTTCACCATGTTAGCCAGGATGGTCTTGATCTCTTGATCTCATGATCTGCCTGCCTCAGCCTCCCAAAGTGCTGGGATTACAGGCATGAGCCACCGCGCCCAGCCTCAGGCAAAATTTTGAACGTGCAGTTGGCTTCTGATATGGTTTGTCTGTGTCCCCACCTAAGAATGTCCCCTCATCTTGAATTGTAACTCCCACAATTCCCACATGTTGCAGGAGGAACCTGGTGGGAGGTAATTGAATTATGGGGCAGATCTTTCCTGTGCTGTTCTCGTGATAGTGAATACGTCTCATGAGATCTGATGGTTTTAAAAACAGGAGTTTTCTTGCACAAGCTCTCTTCTTTTGTCTGCTGCCATGTGAGATGTGCCTTTCACCTTCTACCAGGATTGTGAAGCCACCCCAGCCATGTGGAACTGTAAGTCCATTAAAATTCTTTCTTTTTTTGCAAATTGCCCAGTCTTGGGTATGTCTTTATCAGCAGCATGAAAACAGACTAATTGGTACCAGTAGAGTGCAGCGCTGTTGAAAAGATACCCAAAAATGTGGAAGTGACTTTGGAACTGGGTAATAGGCAGAGGTTGGAACAGTTTGGAGGGCTCAGAAGAAGACAGGAAAATGTGAGAACGTTTGGAACTTCCTAGAGACTTGTTGAATGGCCTTGCCAAAAATGCTGATAGCAATATGGACAGCTGAAGTGGTCTCAGATGGAAATGAGGAACTTGTTAGGAACAAGAGCAAAGGTGACTCTTGTTATGCTTCAGCAAAGAGACTGGTGGCATTTTGCCCCACTCTAGACAGTTGTGAAACTTTGAACTTGAGAGAGATGATTTAGGGTATCTGGCAGAAGAAATTTCAAAGCAGCAAAACATTTAAAAGGTGATTTGTGTGCTGTTGAAGGCATTCAGTTTTATAAGGGAAGCAGAGCATAAAAGTTCAGAAAATTTGTAGCCTGACAATTCGATAGAAAAGAAAACCCCATTTTCAGAGGAGAAATTCAAGCTGGCTGCAGAAATTTGCATAAGTAACTAGGAGCCAAATGTTAATCCCCAAGACAATGGGGAAAAGGTCTCCAGGGTGTGTCAGAGGTCTTCATGGCAGCCCCTCCCATCACAGGCCTGGAGGCCTAGGAGGAATAAGTGGTTTCATGGGTGGGTCCCAAGATACCTGTGTTGTGTCCAGCCTAGGCTGTGGCTCAGGCTGTGGCTTCAGAGGGTGCAAGCCTCAAGCCCTGGCAGCTTTCATGTGGTGTTGAGCCTGCCAATGCAAAGAAGTCAAGAATTGGGGTTTGGGAACCTCTGCCCAGATTCCAGAGGATGTATGGAAACACCTGGATGTCCAGGCAGAAGTTTGCTGCAGGGGCAGGGATCTCATGGGGAACCTCTGCTAGGGCAGTGCAGAAGGGAATTGTGGTCGGAGCCCCCACATGGAGTCCCTACTGGGGCAATACCTAGTTGGGCTGTGAGAAGAGGGCCACCATCCTCCAGACCCAAGAATGATAGATCCACCGACAGCTTGTACTGTGCACCTGGAAAAGTCACAGACACTCAATGCCTGCCACAACAGCAGCCAGGAGGGGGATTATACCCTGCAAAGCCACAGAGGCAGAGCTGCCCAAGACCATGGGAACCTACTTCTTTCATCAGTGTGACCTGGATGTGAGACTTGGGGTCAAAGAAGATCATTTTGGATCTTTAAGATTTGACTGACCCACTGGATTTTGGACTTGCAGGGAGCCTATAGCCCCTTTGTTTTGGCCAATTTCTCTCATTTGGAATGGCTGTATTTACCCAATGCCTATACCCCCATTGTATCTAGGAAGTAACTAACTTGCTTTTGATTTTACAGGCTCATAGGTGGAAGAGACTTGCTTTATATTAGATGAAACTTTGGACTGCAGACTTTTGAGTTAATGCTGAAATGAGTTGAGACTTTGGGGGACTGTTGGGAAGGCATGATTTGTTTTGAAATGTGAGGACATTAAATTTGGGAGGGGCTGGGGCAGAATGATATGGTTTGGCTGTGTCCCTACCAAAATCTCATCTTGAATTGTAACTTCTACAATTCCCATGTGTCATGAGAGGAACTTGGTGGGAGGTAATTGAGTTATGAGGGTGGACCTTTCTTGTGCTATTCTCGTGATAGTGAATAAGTCTCATCAGAGCTGACAGTTTTAAAAATGGGAGTTTCCCTGCACAAGCTCTCTTCTCTTGTCTGCCGCCATGTGAGTCATGCCTTTCAGCTTTCACCACGATTCTGAGGCCTCCCCAGCCACGTGGAAGTGTAAGTCCATTAAACCTCTTTTTTTTGTTACAAATTGCCCAGTCTCAAGTGTGTTTTTATAGCAGCATTTTTTATAGAAAAAGTACTATACAGTCTCTTAGACCTACATATTATAAGGTATTGCAAAAATGATATTGACTAAAGAGGAATGATTCTAATTTCAAGTCAAATGTAGAGAAAATATTTTCAACTGAGAACTTGCTGAGTTGGAAAATAAAATATTTTCTAATTCCCACATTTTTGAGTTAGAAAAATGTTCTAAAAGTGAGAAAGGGCCCCAGGAAAAAGATAGAATTCAGGACATTGTCAATAAAATGTGACTTTAGTGTAAAGATCAAATCAACAGTGTAGTTACAAGATCCCTAATTTAACTCAGTGCCTCATCAACCTTCTCAGCTAGACAAAACAGCTTGTAAGAATTTTAAGAATATTGTTCCACAACATTCTGACTCAAAGCCTGCATTAGAGAGGGGCTTGTCTTGAAGAGATTTGTATGTGTGACTTTTTCACTTATAATTAGATTTATTTTTGATTTCGGATTTACAATTTGATACACAGGAGGCACACTAAATTTCTTAAGGTATTATATCAGCTTGACCTTACAAGAACATGGAAGGTGCAAAATGCAATAAAGGTCTTTTTTTAATTTCATTTTTCTCTGGGCCCTCAACTTGTTTTGCAAACAGTAGACTGAGACAGCTACCTGATGGCAAACATGGAAAATTTCCTATGAACAAAGGAAATATGATTCAGAAGGTGGAGCCCAGAGCCCCACAAACAGAAATATAAGCTATTAGAAGCAGTGGATTAGATCATCACTTCCATATAGCAAAACCGAACCTGAATCAAGAAACATTCCTTGCCTCCAGATTAGGGGACACTGATAAGATGAGCCTGACTGTATTTCAGAATTTCTATTGACTAGTGACTGCTATGTGCCTTCATTTCTCCCTTTTATAAATGAGTGTCTAATGTGGTTATTCTAGTCTGTCTTAACATTATATTGTTAGACATGGAGGTACAGATAACTTGCATTTTTGCTTCACAGTTCATATCAAAAGGAGCTACACTTATGAAATTTCATGCACATCTGTATGATCCCAATGTAGATCAAGAGACACTGGGCATAGAATTTGATATTATAATTTGTTGAGACTTTGGGAGTCTTTGGAGCAGTTGACTATAGTTTACATATGGAAGTAATGTGAATTTTTGTAGCCAGAGGGCAGACTGTGGAAGATTGTATGTAACTACAGCCAGTAAGAATTATTCGCGCACTCGCCAGTTCTCTGACCAAGAGAGCACGTCTGTTTACTCATACCTTGAATCTGCACTGAACTTGTGATTTTTTTGACAAGTTTAATGCAGCAGAAGTCATATTCTTGGATTTCTGAGCCCAGACATTCAAATGTCGTATAGCTTCTGTTTTAGCTCAGAGAGGAAACAAGCAGCTATATGAAGAAACCATGTAAAGAGAGAGTGTGTGCAGAAAAAGAGGCCCTGGAGTATAAGAGCCTGTGAAGGGAGAGATAGAGAGGATCAGCCAGGTCCCAGCCACTTCAGTCAAACGTTTGAGAAACCTGACATGTGAACAAAGCTATCGTGGATTCTCCAGTCAGTGCACATGTTGCAGAAATGAGCTTTTCCCTCTGAGCACTGCTTAAATTCCTAAACAGCAGAATTGTGAGAGTTAAATGATTGTTTTAAGCCAATAGTGTCATGCAGGTTCACTGTGCACTGGTTACTAACTTGTCTGAGTCCAGTGAGCTAGAACAGTCACATACAAGTTCCATGAAGCAGGCTTATTACTTACAGATAGGGAGCAAGGGACAACAGAAACCTAGGATTCACTATGAGCCAGTTACCCTCTCTATAGGGGGCAGAGGGGTGTCATACACCCACACCTAAGTAAATGTTTTATTTTAAAGAGTGTAGTTTACTCTGCTGGGAATTACCAGCAAAGAAAAAGAAAGTATTGAGTCCCTAGTAATTGTAGAGTTTACAAAAAGTGAATTGATGTTTGCTATTAAATAAATTATGTGTCACAAAACAACATCAAATAGTTGAATAAACACAATGACTGAGGAGTGACAGTGAGCAGGAGATTTGTATCTCTATTAAATAAAATAAAGATGATTTTTCTTGTAAATGGTCTTTTTGGAAAAACTTGATGAAAGTAAACACGGACATTTTTGTCGCTTCTTCCTTGAAACCATGCAAATATGCAACTGTGACACAGGCCATGATGCAGGTTAATAATGCAAATTATCAAGCTCATTCTCACTACTGAGAATCATAAAGATGCAGAGAGAACACACATCTTAACTGATTGGAACTTCCTAGCATGGTTTCCAGTTAAATATTCTAGTTAAATAGATAAAAACCTTTGATAAAAGTTTGTCACTTGTATAAAATAACACACCTATGCCTTCAATATTTCTTACTGATAATCTCTTTTCTTTTCCTCTGCCAATATGTCATATTTCAATTTTGACATTTTAAACCTTTGGTTTGATGAGGGGTTTTTCCACCCTGGACAAATGTATGTAGTTGGATTCAAGAAGAGTAAAAGGTTTGTTCTTGAGTACATTGGAAGGTGATAGTGGTGAGAGATAAGAGGAGAACTACCAGATGGATGTCCTGTAGGCAGGTGTGTTTTAAGAAAGAGAACATATGGAAGGTAAGGACCTGGATTCTTTAAAGAAATTATTTAATAATTTCAACTTTTATTTTAGATTCAGGAGGTACATGTGCAGGTTTTTTATGTAGATATATTGTATGATGCTGAGGTTTAGGGTATGAACGATCCCATCACTCAAACATAGTACCCAATAGGTAGATTATCAGCCCTTGCCTCCCTCCCTCCCACCTCTAGTGGTCTCTGGTGCCTATTGTTCCCATGTTTATGTCCATGAGTATCCAATGCTTAGCTCCCACAATGCTTAGTTCTCACTTATTAGTAAGAACATGCTGTATTTGGTTTTCTGTTCTTGCCTTAATTCACTTAAGAACCTGGATTCTTTAAAGCCACCCCCCCACCAAACAAGGTCTCTTAGGGCAAGTCTGCATATACTCTGATATACCGAGACTCATTTGAAGAGTGCTCCCTTACATTATCTTACATTTGGTAATCAAGCTTTTTAATTGTTTATCCACAATGCGTTAATAGGTACTACACTGTCATAGCCTGTAGTGTTGATGTATTCTTTTCTGCCCAGGAAGGCGAGAGTATTTTGTGTGATTCTCATTTTTGTGACTTTAAAGTAGATGAGACTTCAAATTTACACATTTTCTTCCATCGCTCTGTGCTTTATTACATGGTTAAGTGCTTTAAGATTTATTGAATCCAGGTGCTTTATTCTCAGTAATCACCAGAATTCACCTGATTTGATTATGCCAATCTGTTATTTTCAAGAATTTTTTTTAAATATCCTTTCCCAGTTAATATTGTATATGTGGCTTTCTTGATTTAAAAATATATTAAGAAATGTTGTAATTTTATGAAAGATCATTTGAAAAAGTTTACTAAAGCATTTTTTTTTTCCTTATGCTATGACAAAGCTTAATAACAAAGAATGTATTCTAAAGTAATATGTGGGGCAATTTCTAAAACGCATTTCTTGCAGAGATCTCTACACTTTCCTCATGAATACAAAGCAATGTGTTTCTGTTTTTCTGGGCACAGAAGTGGATATCACAATGATGTAACTCCTTATTCACAACATCATTGCAGCTCCATATTAAAAACATTTTTGCTTAAATAATGAGCATTTTTGCTTATCCATAAAGAACCCACATGAGACACACAAAAAAATTTTTTCCCAGATGGTCCTTTTTGCATTAAAATTACTAACCCAGACATCAAAAGCAAACAATAAAGTGTTGAAATATGTAATTTGGGCCAAAACAACAGAGTCTTGAACTTCCACGGGCTTTGCGATTTTAAGAGAACAGCTGGGTGTGTGCAGGCAGTCAGCCCAGCTATGACTCTGAACCTCTGTTGTGTTTCTTTTTCTATACAGTCACTATGGGTACAGTTTCCTTCTTTTGGAAATGGAAGCATGGTTCTAATAATTCTTGAACTTGAGAAAGGCATAGGCATTTGCTTACCTTTTATGAAAGGGGGAAACCATTTTTAGTATTTATGGTGTAGTTGTTTTTGTTTGCACCCTGCTATTCGTTTGCATTTTTGCTGGTAAAATAACCAGTATGTTCCTTGGGAAACTACCCCTTTCTCCGCAGACTCAGCCATGGGTGTCCCACAAGACATACAGCCTTCATTCCAAGTTGTCTAGGAATCAGCCATATGTAATCTAATCACAACCTCACTCATTTCCCCAGGATACACCCACAGCACTGGAGGTACTGGTCCCAGGAAGTTTTGATATCAGCTGTGCACTAAGTCCAGAATGAGTGCTTCCTCCATCTGATCAAGGCCCTGACACTGAATCAGGGTCACCAATGCAGGCTCTTCTCCCTTAGCACAAATTCTGTCTCTGGACTTAATTACCTTTGCTGGTCATCTTCACCAGGGCTTTGGAGGCCCATCAGGCCATTTGACAACTCTGAACTTGAGAGTGGGAGTCTGAGGTGGACACTCACTTGAGGAGGGCTATGAGACATCATCTACTCAAAGGGCCAGAGCCCTGGGCTAGATCCCACAAAGATCCAATTATCTACCCTTATCAGCTCATGGATGGTTATTTCCTTTACATTTATACCACGCAAAGGACTACTTGGGGATTTCCCCACCCACCCCGAAAAAGAAGCCAGTTCCAAAGGTAAGCTGACATCTCCATTATCAGAGACAGAAAACTATCAACAATTTTGTAAGGAACCTGTTACCAGTTTAAAAGAAAATAGTACTATATATACATATATAGAGTGCATCTGTAAAAGAATTAAGCAGAGTATACATGTTTAATTTTAAAACTATGATGATTGCTTCCTGCTCCTCTCCTCCTCCATGGGTTCCCTGGAATCCTTGCAAGCTGGCCAGGATGTCTCAGGCTAAGTTTGAGAAAGCTGTGAAAGATGTCAAACACCTTAAGACCGAGCCAGGGGATGATGAGATGTGTTCATCTATGGCCACTACAAACAAGCAACTGCGGGCAACATAAATATAGAATGGCCTGGGCTGTTGGACTTCAAGGGTAAGACCAAGTGGGACACCTGGAATGAGCTGAAAGGGACTACCAAGGAAGATGCCATGAAAGCTTACATCAACAAAGTAGAAGAGCTAAAGAAAAAACACGGAATGTAAGAGACTGGATTTGGTTGCCAGCCATGTGTTTATCCTAAACTGAGACAGTGCCTTGTTTTTTCTAATACTGCAGATGATGGAAACTGGGAAAATAACCAGTTAACCCAGCTCCTCAAGGCTGCTCACCACAGGGCTCTAACAGATTAGGGGCGAAAACAATTACTGACCTTCCTTGAGTAGTTTTTAATCCGAGATCAATTAAAAGTGTATTCATGACTTAAAAAAAAACTATAATGAACACAGGTTTTGGATAATTAAGAAGCAACCTCAACAAGTTTCTGAGATCCATTATTATAGAAGTATGGAGTAACAATTAACAGGGCATTCTAGTTAACAGAAGCCTGAACACAAGATCATTTCTTGTATTTATTATGTATTTGCATGCACATTGCAAGATCTTAAGAAATTCACTAAGTAGTCATAACCTTTGCTTTCTAGGAATCTCGAATATGACATTAAAAGAACAGCATTTTCATGATCACCCCAGTGTAAACCTGACACTCCCCATCATTATTAACATTCCTTCAGATAATGTCTGAATTTCCTTCCACTTTCATTGTGGGTATTGGGAGGGCAAAGAGTAGAAAACAACAACTTAGGGAATGCACAAACATGGAATTGGGATTTGCAAACCATATTCAGGAAGAGACAGCTTTGGCTAGAGCAATAGTTTTAGTGATTTCATGGTTTTTAATTTTTTTAAGGGCTCTGTTTAGATGTTTCAGGATTCTTTGAACTTCCCACTGGCACATGGGGAGTGGGCATCAAGTGGATGGGGCTGTGATGTTTTTAGACACTACAATGAACTGAAGTTTGTATTTTCCCCCAGACTCATATGTTCAAATCCTAACTCCAAATGGGATGGTATTAGGAGGTGAGGCCTTTGGAAAGTAATTAGATCATGAGGGTGGAGCCCTCATGAATGGGACTAGTGCCCTAAAGTAACCCCAATTACCTCTCTGGCTCTCTTTCTGCCATGTGAGGATACAATGAGAAGTCAGCTGTCTGCAACCTGGAAGAGGCCCCTCACCAGAACCCAACCTTACTGGTACCCTGTGTTAGTCTATTTTTGCATTTCTACAAAGAAATACCTGAGGCTAGGTGATTTAAAAAGAAAAGAAGTTTAATTGGCTCACAGTTCTGCAGGCTGTACAGGATGCATGGTGCTGGCATCTGCTTCTGGTAAGGAACTCAGGATGCTTACAATCATGGCAGAAGGCAAAGAGGGAGCCAGTGTTATCATGTGTGAGAATGAGAGCAAGAGAGGGAGAAGGCGGAGGTCCCAGATTCTTTTAAACAACCAGATCTCACATGAACTAACTGAAGGAGAACTCATTTACTACCAAGGGGATGGTGCTAAACCATTCCTGAGGGTTTCGCCTCCATGATCCGATCACCTCCAACTAGGCCCCACTTCCAACATTGGGAATCCCAGTTCAACATAGATCTGGAGGGGACAAACTTTCAAACCATCTCATACCCTGACCTTGGGCTTCCAGCCTCCAGACTATAAGAAACAGATATCTATTGTTTATAAGCCACCAATCTATGGTGCCCTGTTATAGCAGCCTGAACTGGCTAAGACAGGTGCTATTTTTTCCATGTTCCAGGTTTCTTGCTCACCATCCTCATAATTTGGCACCTTCTTTTCTAGTTATGGATATATTAACAGCATTTACTAGGAGGCTAGCAACTTAGGGCCTGTGTTTTTAAAGTGACCTTGAATATGTTTTCTGTTATCTAGAAGGATCTCTATAGTGAGTTGTTTCAGATATGTGGGCTCTACAGCCAGAATGATGGATTCGAATACTGCCCTGCCACTTACTTGCTCTATGACTTTGAGTAAGGTAAATAACCTTCTGTGCCTTAGTTTTTTCATCAGCAAAATGAAGTTAATATTAGAATCTCCCTCATAAGCTTGTTATGAGAATTAATGCACTAATACAGGAATTGGCAAATTTTTTCTGTAAAGAACCAGATACTAAATAGTTTAGGCCTTGTGGACTATGTTGTCTCTGTTGCATCTACTCAAGTATGCCCTTGTATTAAATAGAATGGAAGCAGCCATAGAAAATACCTGAATGACTTGGTGTGGCTATATTCCAATAAAATCTTACTCGCAAAAACAGTCAGTGGGCTGAATTTGGTCTGCAGGATGTAGTTTGCCAATCCCTAGAATACTTGTGCACCAATACTTAGGCCCATTGTAAGAACTCCAAAAATATTAGTTTTTTTTTTTAATCATCATGGTCATTTTCATCATCATCATCATCATCATATACTCATATACTAATTCAACAAAGGATAATAAATCCTATGTGCTAATTTTACTGTGTAGTTCTCAGTGTTGTTCAGACTTTGCTACTTCTATGCATTTCCTACACTCAGGGGTCAGGTACTCAAACCTTCCACTAAACTTCCTCTACCGACAGAAGGAGTAAAACTTCATCCCATGGTTCTGGGCCTGGCAATAGCCCTAAATGCGGAACATGCCTTTCAGATTTTATCTTAAAAATCCATGTAGTGTTTGCATTATACTCTATAGTATATTTCTGTTTCCTTTAATAGAAAAAATGAAAAAATAGAAAAAATGATGACTGAAACCATTCATCATTGAGTAAAACTGACCATGTTTACTAAGCATCTTCTGGTTTTCCATCACATGTACATTTATACAAATTTGAGAAATGAGGGCTATGATAACAGGAACTTAAGCTTTGAGGTTGGCAATCTGCTTAGAGTTTAATAGCCTTGATATTCTGTGTGGGTATTAGATCTTTCTTAAACACAAAGAAAGGGAATAAAATTAGGCAACATAGACACGAAAAAGTTCAATGAAAAATTTAGGGAACTCCATTCATTGTCTTTCACTTGGCAGGTGACAAAGTACGTGTCTGGGCTCCTGCAGCTCTGATCTTACCCTCATGGCTCCGGAGTGTTGATGATATACAGGAAATCAGCATGTGTCCATTAAGTCATATAAAAATAAAATTATAAAAAAATACGAAAGAGAATGTGTGTGAAAGAGACTATGAACTGAAGCATAGAAAATTTTCAATATTTGACCATTTGTGGCAGTTTCTATGGTTCAACCTAATACTTCTCCAAAGCTTGTTAACCAGCAATGGGCATAGCACTGGTTTTTAAGTGAAATATTACCACTGTAGGTCATAGTAAGAATAACACTTTCGGGCTGGGCACAGTGGCTCACGCCTGTAATCCCAGCACTTTGGGAGGCTAAGGCAGGTGCATCAGGAGGTCAACAGATCAAGACCATCCTGGCCAACATGGTGAAACCCCATCTCTACTAAAAACAAAAATTAGTTGGGCATGGTGGTGTGTGCCTGTAGTCCCAGCTACTCGGGAGGCTGAGTCAGGAGAATTGCTTGAACCAGAAGCAGAGGTTGCAGTGAGCCGAGATTGCGCCATTGCACTCCAGCCTGGCAACAGAGAGAGATTCTGTCTCAAAAAAAAAAAAAAAAGAATAGCACTTTCAGACTCTGTTTAAAAAGTGCCCCCAGAAGACAGAAAATGGAAATAGAAAGCAAAAGTTAGTGGGTAATGCTGAAAACAATCAGAACATTTTATTTTTAGTAGCCTAAGGGTTTGAATTGTGATCAAGGTTCATAGTCAGAATAGATATAGTTTCAGACATTTTTGAGAAATGATCCTTGTGAGTGCTTCTTGATCCAGCAGGTGCTAAGAAATAAAACATCAGGACCAAAAGAATTAGCCTTGAGCATTGCATGAAAACACTTGGAAAGATGAAGTCCCCTGTGTTCTTCATGGCCATAAGCAAAGTGCATTTATTCAACCATTTTATCAGTGTGAGGTGGAGAGAAGCAGATGTTGTTTCACTCTTCCTCTGTTTTAATCAGTTGCCAGACAATACTCTGAAGACACATGACAAATTTCTGTTAGCATCACCATTTCCCTTAGTTAGCCAGCTTAGCACCCACAGCAGACTTTTCAGACTCTTATATTCTAACCAAGATACACTCTTTCCTAAAGCTCATTTAAATTCCAGTTCTTATCTCAAATCCTAAGTTTTATATAGGAGTGAATAAACTGGTGATGAAACCACACAGATAGAGAAAGTAACCAAACTCAATAGCACCATTGACATATGAAGAGTGTAAGTATGAAATATGCATGAAATTTTGCAACTTAGGGTACATCAGCCCTATATGAGTCTTCAGATATTAAATTCCCAGGTCTAGATCTGGAGAAATAGAAGCTCAGAGTGAGAATCTGGGTAATCAAGGAGGAAAGCAGAGCGTTTCTAAGCACATGTGAGTGTTTCTACCTGTGGATTGGCACATTTTATGTAGCCTTGGAGTTTAGATTTGCTGCCTTCATTCTGTCTTAGATTGTATGACTTGAAGCTTCAACTGACAAGGCAGGGGGAGAAAAACTAAACAGTCAAACCAGTTTCAGAAGAATATATGAAAAACTAGTCAACATTTTCTGATGGAAATCACTGTCAAGTTGACAAGAAACTTGGCCTCCCACTATATCAAAAATTTGATCCAAATGGAAAACATTTTCTAATTAAAATTCCTAAACATACACAGAAGTTAAAAAGGATAGTTTTAAAAACCCACCTATATTCAGTTTTCAAAATGTTTCCCTCCTTGCTTTATCTACCCCTTCGATTGCTGAAGTATTTTAAAGCAAATCGCAGTTGCACATCATTTCACTCCCATCCATACTTGGATCTGCATTTCCTAAAAATTAAGGATATTTTCTTTTATAACAATATTGCCGCTTGGGCAAAATTTAAAATGATAATTTATCACTAAAAAATGTGTACTGACTGTTTATCTTCCTCCTCATTGCATAAATGCATGTAATAGGAGAGAAAGAAAAATAAGGGTGAGAAAGCAAAGTGAAGCCAGGAATAAAAGTATTGAATATCAGTGTATACAGAAGGTCCCATTCTAGTCTTAAACCCAGTCACTTGCTTCACCGGGACCAAGGCAGGAGGGAAACTCTGGCAGTCACAAGATTCAGTGTTTATGAAGTGGACTAGCATCATTTCTCTGGAGAACATAGCTTTTCCTGTCTGTAAGATGTGTGAGGAATTTCTCCTGGATGTCTTCATGAAGAAGATGATATGAGATTTATTGGACAATATACTTTACAAAATCCCCACAATAAATACAAAAGAAGTTTTGTGCCGCTCCTTGTTAGAGTGTCCTCATTGCACACCAAGGTCTAATGCTGAATCCAGCTGAGTAAAAGTTGTCTGACAAGGGGCCAGAGCCATGTGTCATGTCCGCCTGGTGGCTGCCATCCCAAGGTGCAGCAGAAAGCCCATTCATTTCAAATAAGCTTTTAATCTCCCTCTCAGACTCCCAGTGTCCCAATTCCTCTATTAATAATACAGCCCTAATTTTAAAAACTTGAATCCAGCTGTTACTACTTTTAAATGCTGTTACCCATTGCAAGTGAGTGTGACACCAAATGTGTCTTCCATGTTCATTCATCATTTGTGAATTTGGCCCAGCCACTGGGTTTTTTTCCCCTGTTGTTCAGGAGAGTTGCGAATGCCAAAAGCAATCAATCTATGAAGCAAATCAATGTGAACAGCCATTGGGGGAAGAGCTAACCCTGCAGCTATCTGCTATTTTTTTTTTTTTGAAATAGAAGCTGCGCTTGTCTTTGGATCTAATGACTGGAATACCCATGCACTAAAGGGACTGTCTCCCTTCAGCTTTTAGAAAATTCTCATACTCTGGGCCAGCTTAGCCGATAGTTTCCAAGCTGCAGGAACAGCTTGAGGCTGAGGGCTGTGGTCCTGCTCCGTCAGTTGTGGGAACGAGGTGGCTCCCGGCATCCTCGGCTTTCTCACCTCCACGCTGCTGCTGTTGCATTGATCCTGGACTAGCGCTCTGACTCCTGAACACTCTACCACCTACCAGTGATATCTCTGAGGATGGTGCAAAATGCAATTTATTTGTGCCCTTGGTGTGTGTAACATAGCTCATCATGCTTTTAAAGATCTCCTCCTGGCTTCTGCTAACAGCCTTTGCTTGCTTCCTGCAGTTCTGTTCAACACACAGCTAAATAAACCTGCTTGACGTTGCCATCTCTCCGGAGTCCAACCAGAAAACACACTGAAATCATATACTTAGGTGAGATGATATCAAGGAACAATGAGAAAAAACAACTCAATAACTAGGGAAAAAAATTTGAGTGCACAAATATTTTCTTGTCAAACTTTAAAAAGAGAAAGAAAACAAAAATATTTTTAGAAATTTGAACATACCCACAGTGGTAAAATATGTCCTGCTCCTACATTGCATATTTTCCTGGGTATAACATTCCTATTTTAAAATCGTAGCAACAGATCCAAGAAACAAATGTCTTTGAAAATTCCATTTCATGGAAGTGTCACTGTATGCATTTAAACTTTTTTCCTACTGAAAATTATTGCAAACAGCATGAAAAACGTCAACACAGGAAACAGAGTAAAAGTAATGGATGATCTTAGAAAAACAGAGGGATAAAAATGTCCGTGAAATACTATGCTCAAATGACTAATGTTAATATTTAAGTTAAATTATTCCCTGTAGGCAAGAAAATAAGATGTCCACAGAGTAATACATAAAATAATAGTAGCAGGGGAAATAAAGTTAGAAAAGTCAGTAATATATCCAGATCATTCTAGAAAGTTGGCAGAGAGACTATCCAACAATAAAATAAAATTTGTTAATATTGCAAAAGGACAGAAAATTTCAGATTACTGTTGATTTTTCCACTATACCAAAAACATCGTTAGCTGTTTTATGTTGCTTTTGGCCTGTAATATCCAGATTATCTATTCTATTTCCTGTATCACTTTGCAGACGTCTTACTTTTAATTCTGTCACTCTCTCCAATGTATATACTCATTCACTTATTTTTAGATTTCTATGTAAAAGTAAACAGTATTGGTTCATTTTCCTAAATACAGTCTTTTCTTTGGAATCTTTACTGTTAAAAAGTCTAGATGTTGAATCCGACTTTCCTGTTTTCCCGTAGACATTTGCTTTCCTAGATTCCAAAATAGCAAGTATTTCAAACGTACCTCAGCATTACTCTATTTTAATTGAAGGCTTCCTGTTAGAATTATGTTCAGCACTCTGGAAGTTACAGTACATTGAAGAAAGTCACAATTTTAAAGAAACAAAATAAAAAATAAACTGGAGGGTAATATGTAGATATTTGTCTGCAGGAGGTGAAGTCCCAGCTCCATGTTAAAGAACAGGAAGAATTTAAGTGTAGAGAAAAGGGGAGGCTGTTTCTATGTACCAGGCTATGTCACTGCTTATAATTGCTTACAGCCAATTCCCATATTAATCTCCTTATATCTTTGTATTATATCCTAATAGTCCTGTTTTTCTGGAGAACCCTAACTAATACAGAGAGTGTGCTGTTTATCATTATCAGAAGGGCCTTACAGTGACATAGCCTGGCACATAGAAAGGGTGTTATGTATACCACTCAGCCGCAGAAGGGAAACCTGGACACTAGAGGGATGTCTGGCAGAGAGAGGGACAGAAAGAGTCTTTCTTTGCTTATGATCAATGATCATAAAAGCCACACTGCTGACAAAGTCCAATGCCAGCTCTAGAAGCTATTGTATCCAACCTGCCCTCTTTAGTTCCACTGGGGGAAAGCATGGTCATTTACTCACTAAATACACCCCAAACCACACCAGAAGAAATAGGACCCTGAGGTCAGGGCACATGATGAGCCACTCCAGGGGAGCCCTGAGCATGATTACAGTGTTTGGTAATGAAATGTTCCACACTACTCTAGATGTTACATTGCATATTGACTACCCAACTCTTAACACACAGAGAGCCCTTCTGGAACTCATCAGCATCTCCATCTACCATCGCTGAGTCTTTTTCAGTCTAATTAAGGGTTTCCAATTCTTAATTGCCCAAATCTCTCTGGGGGAGTCTCAATACACAAATCACAGATTGATTTGTTTGTAGTGGGACAAAATTACTGTTTTCCCCATAGTTTTAAATTCTCCTCTAAAGACGTATAAGAACCTATGATTGGGGTCATTCTTTATATAAAGTAGTAGTGTATTACAAGAGGGAAGATTCTGAACAACCCAGTCCGTCTGTAGACTCACCATAGATACAGGATACCAAGGTTTACAACCAGGCTCCAAGAGTGGAATAAAGAGAGGAATGAAGATTAGAGAAAAGCCTCTGATTTTCTACTCAATATTCTAAGAAGTGAGGGTGAACATTCACTCTTTCATTAAAATCAAGCCCAGATCCTTTATATTTTTGTCAGGAACCATAGAGTATATGAATATCCTGGAAAGTCAGTTGTTCCAAGGGCACTTTCTAGATCCTCTTGGCCAGAAAACTGTCTTCCTTAAACCCAGAACCACGACTTCCACTGCTTAATCAACAATAAATAATTGCCTCCATTCTGGCAGAGCTAGATGTCTGTAGAACTGATTGTCATACAGAAAAACCTTTATCATTTTTTTCTGCAATTTTTCCAGCTATCCAAGGACATTTGCATTCTCAGTTACAATGAGTAGCAAGGCATGGGGCTATTATTTTAAATTCTGGGCATCATTCTAGAAATATAGGAATTAGGAATAATTTTCTGTGGAAGGATGTCTAAGTGTTGCAGGGGTTATTTGGACATCAGTGACACAGCTTGGTACATACTTCTAGTTGAAATAGTTAAGAAGTCATATACTAGCTTCCACTGAGTTGATCCAGCTAGGTCCTAATTTTCATATCCAACCATTTTGAGAGGTAGCAATTCTTTAGAAAAAGATTGGTTCTAAGTGTCAGAAAGGACAACTCATGTCAATCTATGTACTAACTTCCATCAGAATACCTCTTGTTTTAGTATTAGGTATGTTTGAGTTGCACACAATTGTCATCTGACTCAGTTATCCTAACAATTTTTCATTCATTTTTTCTTCTCTCTCTTTTAATGGTCAACTGATTAAAACAAGATGAACACAGAGCCTCCCAGCAATGAGTATCTCCGGGTGCACTCCCTGGCTTCTGCTTTGGCTTATCATCTAACAATCCCTCTGACTCAGACTGTCTCCCACCAAGGCTGGATTTTGGTTGCCTGTTTCTACTGTGTGATCAAGACATTGGATGTGCTCAGATCCCAAGGGCCTTTCGCTGCCCTAGACACTCCTATCTAATCAGTATGAAAAATGTCCAATGTAGTAAATGCCACTTTAATTATAAGCTTGCTTCAACTGGATTAGAATCAAAATAAGCATGCTTAAGAAAAAAATTAGATCTGAAAAGCAAAATTAACCAAAGAGCTTCAGGGACAGAAGTCCATTTCTATTTCATGATTAAGTGATTTTCTTCTGTAATTCTCATTTTAATATTCTCATTTCCACCATAAACCTACACCATCATCCAATCCCATGCATTTTTACTCAAGTACTTTTATTCTTTTTACTTGCCTTTCTGGTATGACTTCAGATATCCTGCCTTTTTCCACTTCAGGGCACCCCTAGTTTTGGATGCAGATGCTAAGCATTAAAGCTGTAACAGTAGAGGTTAGTTAGCCATGGGAACAGTGACTTTAGAGTTAGACTTGGTTTAAAATTCTGGCTCCAACACTTGTTAGCAGTGTAATCTTTCATGCCATATTTACCCCTCTAAGCTTCAATTTCCTAACCATAGAATACTAAGAAATAATAGTTATTTTGCAGGGTAATTTTAAAGACAAATCAACCAATGTTGATACTGCCTTTGGCAAGAGGCCTGGCGAATGCAGTATACCACCTGACAAATGCTACTTGTTGATATGGGTAGGAAGATGCTCACCAGATCCATGTGTAAATCTGGAATCAGGAAGACTCAAGCTCAGACGCCATCTCTAGCACTTGAGTTGTGACACTCTGGGCAAGTCGCTTAATCTCTCTTTGTTTTGCTGGCTCTTTTGCAAAATGGAGATGAAAACACCTGTCTCACAGGTGTCATTTCTGTGTGCTGTGTTGATTAATACAAGCTTCTTCCAAAAGTTAAGGCTCAGTGGTATTTGTTTATAATAAATAAAGTGACCACCACTCACCTTTGAAATACCCTGCTAATGAGAAAGAAAACATGATCATCATCTTATAAAACTTTCCAGCAGCAGGTATTCTTGTTCTGTCCTCATGGCCATAAATAACACCTTCTATTCAATTTGTCCAAATTGTTCCCTACCAGACTTCCGACTCCAGGCCAGGATCTCTGGCACTAAAACAGGCAGAGTAATGAACAAAGTGTCCTCTGCTTTTTATGCATTCTACAGATTCGGAGTATAGTAGGAGGGCAACCAGTGCAGTTGGCCTAGGTCAAGGATGATAAGAGACTCCAAGAAACCACAGTGGTCTATTGTTGATAATGTTGAAAAACCAGATACCTCAGTTGTTCTAAAAATAGGGTTACTTTTTCTAAGCAGATATAAAAATACCATTTAGAGGCTGGGTGTGGTGGCTCACGCCTGTAATCCCAGCACTTTGGGAGGCTGAGGCAGGCGGATTGGGTGGTCAAGAGATCGAGACCATCCTGGCTAACACAGTGAAACCCCATCTCTACTAAAAAAAATACAGAAAAATTAGCTGGGCATAGTGGTGGGTGCCTGTAGTCCCAGCTACTCGGGAGGTTGAGGCAGGAGAATGGCGTGAACCTGGGAGGTGGAGCTAGCAGTGAGCCGAAATTGTGCCCCTGCATTCCAGTCTGGGCTACAGAGCGAGACTCTGTCTAAAAAAAAAAAAAAAAAAAAAAAAATACCATCTAGAAACCAGCTGTATCATAACAAGATAAATAAAAGACAGAGTGTGATGGTTAATTTTACGTGTCAATTTGACTGACACATTAAGGGATGCCCAGATAGCCGGTAAAACATTATTTCTGGGTGTGTCTGTGAGGGTGTTTCTGAAAGAGAATGGCATTTGAACCAGTGGACTGAGGTAAAGAAGAGCTGCCTTCGTCAATGTGGGCAGCATCATCTAATCTGTTGGAGACCTAAACAGCACAAAAAGACAGAGAAGGAGCGAATTTTCTCTCTCTCTCTCTCTTTTTCTCTCTCTCCCCCTCTCCATGAGCTGGGACACCCATCTTCTGCTCTGAAATACTGGAGTTCTTGGCCTTCTGACTCTGACACTTATGCCAGCAGCTCCTATTGTTTCGCAGGCCTTTGGACCCAACATGAATTACAGTCTGAATTCGTAGTTCTCCATCTTGCAGATGGCATACGATGGGACTTCTTTGCTTCCATAACCATGTGAGCCAATTCCCATATTAATCTCCTTATATCTTTATATGTGTATCCTACTGGTTCTGTTTCTCTGGAGAACCCTAACTAATACAGAGAGTGAGATGTTTATCATTAGCAAAAAGGCCTTGTGACAGGTATACTATTGTCCCTAATTATTTGCTGCTACTCTCTGTGAGAAGACTATACTTCTCCACCCCACTGATGGCAGGTTTGGTCACATGACTTGATTTGGCAAGTGAAATATGAGCAGTATGCCACTTGCAAACAGAATCTTTGAGAGCCACTGGTAATTCTTTGCTCTTAGACATTTCTTCAAAAAATCTTCTCTAATGATTTCCTTATGCAGGGCAGAAGTCCCTGTTGGACTTGACTGGACTCTTCTTGAGAAGGTTGCAAAGATAAGCTCGTAGTATGCTTAGCATTTCACTTCACAATGTGGGAGCACGGCATCCTCAACTTTGGTTTTCAGTCAACACAAACTTACACACATACACACACACACACACACACACCCTCATACATATTTATATTTATATGTTCTAGACTGTTGAGTAAATTCCCTGTCTTTTGTCATCTTCTGTGAGATAATTTAACTTCTTAATGCAGTTGGAAAATGTGGTGCAAATAATACTGTCGTAAATGAAAGAACTTCATCAACCTCCAATTAGAAGTTGAATAACTATGTGAACAGCATAATAAAATAGCCCATTTCAGTAATCTACAACAGAAATTAGTTCAGGGAAGACTTTATTGAAAGGATAAGACTAACAAGCCCTAATTAAATGCATTTTAAAAATATTTCCTTCATTTCCGGACCAACACTGTCTAGTAGAACTTCCTGCAATGATGGAAGGATTCTACATCTGTGCTATCTGATATGGTAGCTACTAGCCACATGTGGAGTACTTGAAACGTGGCTAGTGCGGCTCTGAAGATGAATTTTAAATTAATTTACATGAAATTAGTTTGCATTTAAATTTATATAACTCCACATATGACTAGTAGCTACTGAATTAGACAGTGCACCCTAGAGCCTGCATTGAAAGAGTATCTTTTCCTAATAACTGAAGTGTTCTTTATGTTACTATATTTGGAACTGAGAAGCTTATATTTATGTATATGTATAAGCTTATATCCATATACATATAGACTTCTTAATTGTATGCACACACATCCACATCCACACACACACACACACACCCATGTCTATATCTTTCTAGTTATCTAGTTATGCAAGTACCAGACAACCTTGCCCTTTTTTGTTTAGGCAACCATAGTATGCCATTGCAGAGCCAGGAAAGTATTTCCTGTTTTGTTCCAGACTTCCAGGGAGTACGGGTACTCCCATTGGAGATCTAGTCTAGCTTTAGGGAGAAAATCTTACAGAAAAGTATTTCCTCAAGATGAAATTTGCAAAAATGTCATACCACATTTTAGAATCATAAGTCAAAGATGTTCTTATTCAATCCATCCATTGATCTAGAAAGAACTATTCCCAAATTATCCTGACAACTTACAATACTGTATTAACAAATCTCTATAATTTAGTTCCTCATCTTTTTACCAGAAATTAGTTCTTCAAGTGACCAGATTTTAGTTGCCCCAATCCTTATATTGAAAATGAACTATATTTTTATTTCACTGTACAATTAAAGGAGTTTATGTACCTCATTTTAAAGGAACACCACTGCAAAGGTATGATGTTCTGAAATCTGCTGTAATTATAAGAACAAGGGATTTGGAAAATACTTTGGGTTGTGAAGATGTAATTATTTGGGAAGCCTGGAAAGTTGGAGGCAGGTCTACTATCAGGGACATTTAGACACTGATGGTCTTTACTATGTGTGGATATGACTTTCCTGGTGGACTTTCTCAGGAAGCAGAGACCAGGGAAATCCTTGTTAGTCAGGCCATATTGGTCCTGCCTCAGAGAGGTTTCTTTTTTCTTGGCTGACTAACTAAGACATGTAATCTATTCTTAATGTGGGTGTGGTGTGTTCTTTTTCACTTCATTATAGAGCATCAGAAAGACCTGATTTTACTTCCTAGTGTCAATGTGAGAATTAATTCATCTATAGGATTTAGTATAGCAACTAATATCCTGCCATCAATAAATAACTACTGATTTTTTAATTGAGTTTTAAAACTAAAATGTAATTTTAACTAAAGAACAGAAACACTTCTAAGAAGCATATGATCTTTTGGAATAAAGTAAAGGGCTATTCATTAGAAAAAGACAAAGCTATACCAAGCATACTGACAACAAAGCCATCCCCAAAAGTAAGATTTTAGTTTTCTATTAAAAAGTAGAATATAATGGAACGACTCAGTTCAAGATCAACCTCCTTTCTATGGATAAGGTAGGCACTAACAGCATTGACCTTTATTAATATGAGAAAAAGAAATTAATGAATATAAAGCAGGAAAGCTGAGACACTCTGAGGTTTCCATGAACTGCTTATGATTGCTCACATGCCAGACTCTGGAATATTTCCCATATTTCATCTCTAGTTTCCCTTGGCCCAGCTGAGTGTAATTAATAAAGCTCTAACCACCTGCAAGAAGCCCCCAGAAGCTACAGAGAGGTAACCTTCTCTGTAGGCTAGTGGCAGAGAATGCTAGTTATCAAGTCTTACCTCCATAAAGGAAGTAATGCCGTCAGTAGGATTAGTCTCAAATAGTCATTGTGACATCTTTCACTTGGATTTTTCTCAACTTAGAAACCAGGTTTTGAAAATGTTAGTACACTTTCAGAAACAAACCTGAAGAAGATAGTGACATTTTCCAAAGTAGCCGACCAGCATCATAACCTCGCTTAAGTAATGAAGAATTCAGACTTGTAACAGAAGAATATGAAATGTGGGAGCAGCTATTTTTACAATGTTTAATGTAAAATGTCTATCAATCTTATATTGATTATGTCTAATGTTAAATACAATACATCAAGATTATTTCTGAAAATGTAAATAGAGCAGGAATCAGAAAGAGTGGATTTATCAGGATTATGTTTTATATTTGTCGTGCCTTTATTCCCCAGGAAAAACATAAAACTCTCTGCAGCTAAAGTGTCTACTTGACTGCCTGATGATGATTAACATTTAAGAATTTGCGCTGGGGGAAATAAGGTGGAAATTTAAATAGTGTTGCAATTTGCCATTAGTGCTGTCTTTCACCGTCTATTTCCAAATGAGGACACAAGTAAAAGATAGTGGGGAAATCGCATGGACTATATAATATTCAGTACAACCCTCTTCCTCTCATTGATTCTGTAGGTACACGCTGGTTTAACTGCATAGATGACTTTGTTTTCAAGCTGTTAATCTTTAAAGAAACTTTAAATCTTCCTTATTTAGCAAATATTCCTATAGTCTTTGGATGCAAAGTGTCTACATGTACATGTAGACACAGAGATATATTTTATATTCATCAAACAGAATATCAATCCATTCCGAGTTGCAGAGTCACATCCTCTAAGAAAGCATTGACTCTCCTGATTGCTGATAATATACATCCCTCCTCCCTTGATGGATTATACCATCTAGTCCCTTTACTTTTGAACCCCAGCAAAGGGTCTACTATCCTATGAGATGAATCTAATTAAATTTTAGGGCATACTCAAGTGCTAGAAATAAACAAAAGTAAGACAAGAGCTCACGTATAATAACAATAGTAATCCCCACAGCAGTCATTTAAATTAATGTTTGTAATCAAGCAACGTAAACACCATAATACAAAGGCAGAACTAAAATCAGCATTCCACCCTATAAAACAGAGGGTGAGGGAGAATGCTGGTAATATTGACAAAGATACTTTTACTTTACCCATGTAAACATCAGACTGTCTTGTTCTCCCTAGGCTTGCTTTTCATTCTTTGGTATGACAGTTCTGATTCTTCAGCCTCCCCATGAAGAAAAGAAAAATTCTCTTGAAGCTGAACTAAATTCATCAGCAAATGAAATTATATTCATTTGATAAAATGCTAAATGGAAAAGGCAGGTTTATTTTAAGCCGTCAACAGGCTGTTTTAGTTAATCATGCACAGTGCAGAAGACAGGAGTTTGGTTGCTAAGAAAATGTTTGGCATGTTTCCATGAGATCCATGTGACATGAAATGCATCTGTTCATTTCAATAGTGAAATAGAAAAAAATAAAATAAACAGTGCAGGGTATATTTGGTGAGTCACTGTGGAACACAAGGCCAAAATAACTTCTGTGTTGTCAGTTTATTCTATACAATCTTATTGTTATGACGTTAGCCTTTTCTTATAATTCAAAAAAATTTAATAGTGATTTTTTTTAGAAAATTAATACATATTCGTTGTAGATAAATCAGAAAATACAAAATAAGAAAATTAAAATCTGCCATAACACACACAAATACCAATATCTATATTGGTATGTGCATAGGAGGGGCTTAATATTTATTTGCTAAATGAATTAATATATATTTTACTTATAAATATGTGATCATACTGTAATACTTTTATAACCTGCTTTCTAAATTAAAAGACATCATGAACATTTTCTGTGTTATTAAGTATTCTTCTTTAGCATAATTGTAATAGTTTTCATTATTATGGACCCAGTAAGTTATCTGGAACTCCTGCAAAATTTCTTCAGTAGCCAGGAACTGAATGCAAGCGTCTTCCCAGTAAGACTGATACCGTGGTGCTGATACGATGAAATCTGAACATGTTCAACATTTTTTTGCTGGGATGTCATACATATTCTCTGATTACTGAGCTAGTAAATGGAATCTCAGCTGTCCTGATTGTGTGTAATTCCGTCATTTCTACCACCAGATAGAGACCATCACTGCTTACATAGATAACATGCCATTCACATCCAGGTGTACTAATGTGAGAGAGAATGGCCAAAGATAGCAATGAGCTTGACACACCCTTGCACGCTATTGTGGTCCTCAGAGTGAAGTAAGAATGACTATTGACTTCCACAACATCTTCAAGGTTGCTGCTGTGAACAAAGAGGCCAAACAGGAGAGTATTAAGTCACCACGTGGAAGAATATGTTGATTAATGAAGCTCTTAATTACATAGTCCAAAATGCTGAGAAGTTCAACGCACACACAGAAAAGGAGAAGCAGAGAAACATAGTTGGTATCTCCTAAGAACTCTAAGAACTCACTTAAATCCACAGTCTTCGCTAAGGACAAGGTGGAAAATAAGAAAATTTAAGGTCAGAACAATGATGGAGGGCAAACACAAGATTCTTGAAGATTCAATAAAATCATTAGCTAGCTGAGCAAGAACCAGCCTGCTGAGAAGAAGAATCTGCGTATCAGCAGAAAAGCTGGAGAAGTCTGCAAGATCATCATTACAAGCTGTTATCAAGGAGCTGAAGACATATCAAGAGAAACGGCTTACCAGGGGCAGAGCTCCTCTGTCACAAAGTGCCTCATCTGAAGCCACTATTAAAGCGGGTGACCATGCTGACCAGAAAGAAAGCACATTTCACAGACCTGCTGTAAAGTTTAAATATGTGACTAAGTCAGTTCAGTGGCAGTTTAAAACATATTTAAACATAAATTAAGCTGTAGATAAATAGATCAGAAAATGTGTAATAGCTCAAACAAAATAGAAGTTTATTTATTGCTCACTTAACAGTTGGAGGCAGGTGTTTCCTGGTTGGTGGACGTTTCTTCTCCACTTAGCAACTCAGGGACACAAACTCATTTTGCCTTCTCTTCATCGAGGCTTCATATTCATCATCCACCTCCAGTCAGTGAAAGGAAAATGAGAGCTTGGAGGTGGCACACCTCCTTCTTTAAAGCTTTGTCCCAGAAATGGTATTCATTACTAGAACTCAGTCATGTGATCTAACTGCAGGAAGGCTGGGATATGTAGTCCAATTGTGTACTCAAGAACAGAAAATGGTTTGGTATGGAGGGAAGAAATAACAACCATTATCTGAGGTTGCTTAAATTTGGTCATATTTTGAATACTTTAGTACACTCTGGCAGTGCTGTAAACAAGCAAAAACTGAAATCCGGCACCCGGATTCTGATTGCCACCAACTTCGTGTAATTTTTTTAAGGTATATAAAATTCATGTGTCGATGAATAAGGATCCATTTTAAATTGATACTATAAAAAACAAGTGCAATTTCTGGGTCAAATGTCCATACAGAATTCTATGGCTTTTCGTTAAGTCATATCGAATTGACCTTGAGAAATTGTTCAATTTACATTCTTACCTGCAGTAGGTGAGAGTAGTTGCCTTCTGTGCTGTCATCCACATCACTGTTAACACTGTATACAGCATTCACATTTTAAGGTTTTTAAGAGACACATTATGATATGATAACTGAGAGCACACACCCTAGAGCCATACTGCCTGGATCCGAATTCCACCTTGTACTTGTTCTTGAGACCAGAAAGGTCTCAGTTTTCTTATCAGCAAAATAGGGTAATAATAGTACCTACTTCATTAGGTAATATTCATCTTTGTGAGGATTAAAGGAGTTAATATGTAAAATGTCTTGAATAGCACCTGATGCATAATGTCTAATGTCCTATGTTGGCTGTTATCATTTTTAATCTGTCATACATCTTATAAGTATCTGACGCATAATAAGTCTTATGTTTTTTCTGTTATCATTTTTAATCTGTCTTATATGTTACAAGCATTTTCTTCTGCATATTGCTTGTCTTTTGGCTTTATTTATAAAGCATTGCTTTTCATACAGACTTTAAAATGCTTTTATGCGGTAAACAGTATCTAGACTTTCCTTTATAGCTTTTGTACTTCCAATTGTATCTTGTAAAGGTCTATCTCTCCCTCTTTTTTCAAGTCATTCATGTCATGTATATGTTTTTTACATTTTTTCTTACTGTCTTAGTCTGTTGGTATTGCTATAAAGGAATATGGGAGGCTGGATAATGTATAACAAAAAGAGGTTATTTGGCTCATGGTTCTGGAGGCTGTACAAGAAGCAGGGCACCAGCATCCGCTTCTGGTTAGGGCCTCAAGGAACTTCTACTCATGGTGAAAGATAGACAGGAGCAGGCATCACATAACAAGTGAAAGGAAGAGCTGGGGGAGAGAAAGGTCCCAGGCTCTTTTTAACAATCAATTCTTGTGTGAACTGGTCGAGTGAGAACTCACTCACTACTGCTTGGATGGCATGAAACCATTCATGAGGGATCCGCCCCAAGACCCAAACACCTCCCACTAGGCCCCACATCCAACATTGGAGATCAAATTTCAACATTAGATTTGGAGGGGACAAATATCCACACTATTTCACTTGTTTTCAGTTGTTACTGAAAGCACAGTTTTTGGTGATTGTTTTGAAAAAGTCCTATCATTCTTTTTCCTTAAAGTTTCTACATTAGGGGTTTGCTTAAAAAAACCCTTGCCACCCATTTGCAGTTTAATTAATTTACTAACAATTGATATAAGTAGAGATATAACGTTGCTTTCTTTTTTTTTTTTTTTTTTTTTTTTTGAGACGGAGTCTTGCTCTGCCGCCCAGGCTGGAGTGCATGGCCAGATCTCAGCTCACTGCAAGCTCCACCTCCCGGGTTCATGCCATTCTCCTGCCTCAGCTTCCCGAGTAGCTGGGACTACAGGCGCCCGCCACCTCGCCTGGCTAGTTTTCTGTATTTTTTAGTAGAGACGGGGTTTCACCGTGTCAGCCAGGATGGTCTCGATCTCCTGACCTCGTGATCCACCCGTCTCGGCCTCCCAAAGTGCTGGGATTACAGGCTTGAGCCACCGCGCCCGGCCGTAACGTTGCTTTCTAAATTGTTTTCTAATTATCCCATCATCGTTTATTATTCTGTGCTCTGATTAAAGGGGCTCGTTGAAGGTTAGTATCTCCCTCATTCATCAGAGGTTGACTTGACTGAAGCCACATTCCTTGTTTTGTTTTAGAGTCAGTTAAGAGATAGGTCTGTATGCACAGGCAACTCTCAATAACCAGCCCATAGATAACCCACTTTGGAGATCAATGAAATAAAAAACCAGACTGAAAAAATCATCTCAGCCTGGGCTCTTCACACTGCTTTCTACTGGGCTCTGCTCAGAAATGCCAGCTAACTTTAACTTTACATATGTCAGCTCGGAAGAACGATTTTTTAAAGGTATATAAATGTTTTACAGAGCTAATTACAAGTGAGTTTGGAAATTTCTGCCATCTAGCTATCTGTGCATTATGCTCTTCAATGATTACAAGTAATGGAAAGCTGAATGTTGTTTTTGAAAAAATGAAAACCACATGTCATTCCCGGAATCAGACACTGCTATGATTTTATAGAATGAAATCAGAAGACAGAAGGGACTCAAGGAAATTTAACAGAAACAAGTCACCCAAAGTAGACATAGATTTTTGACTCTGAAATGTAGAATTAGTCAATCAACAGCCCATAAAACTTTTTCTATAAGACCCCTCATTTTCATGGAGGGCTCAAGTATTCATTAGTATTCTATGAAAAAGCAGTTCAAAGAATCTCAGATGTCATCACAGCTTTTTTTAAATCCAAAATATCTTAACAAAGGTATGGACCTTGGACTTTGAAACCTAATCTTGGCTTGACACGGGGGCTCACGCCTATAATCCCAGCACTTTGGGAGGCCGAGGTGGGTGAATTACTTGAGGCCAGGAGTTCAAGGCCAGCCTGGCCAACATGGCTAAACCCCATCTCTACTAAAAATACAAAAATTAGCCAGGTGTAGTGGCATGCCTGTAATCCCAGCTACTCAGGAAGCTGAGGCATGAGAATTGCTTCAATCTGGAAGGGGGAGGTTGCAGTGAGCCAAGACTGTGCCACTACACTCCAGCCTGAGTGACAGAGCAAGACTGTGTTTCAAAAAAACAAAACAAAACAAAACCCAAAAAACAAAAAATGTGGTCTTAAAATAATTATCACTCAGTTATGGTTTACATCAATGCTTCTCAAACTATCTAAGGTGAAGAACCAGGGTTTTTTCCCATCAGAAAGAGAATAGTTCTGTGAAATATAATATAAATTGCTAGAAAGGTGAAATGAAAATATAAACAAATATAAAAGAAGCCCATTTGTTTATTATTAGATTTAGCAAACATAAAATTACTATGTCAAATTGCTAAAACAGTTTGTAAATCTAACTTTTAATTTCTGCTTTTATTTCATTGACAACCTAGTAACAGTCAGCAGGCTGATGTGGGTCCACGTACCACACTTTGAGCAGCACTATTCCATGCCATTTCTGGCCCAAACCAATGCATTTTTCAAAGCTAAAAGTTCCTATGACATTAGAGAATGGCGAAGAAAAAAAACAATTTAACTGTTGCATACGTAACTAGAACAAATGTTACAACTTCTTTATTCCTGTGATCTTGTTGTAGAGTTTCCAAAACATGTCTTTTGACCTGATACTTGGTTCTGAATTGATAAAATTATGATACACTTGGAATCCCTCACTCTGTAAGTAATGTCTAAATCCTAAAGTGCTGCTTGTGTAGCATATTCCCTTTTCCAACTATAATTTATTCAATATTTGTTTTCTACGTCTAATAACTTTTTAAAAAAACATTCAATGCCCATGAATTTAGTGCCATGTGGGATGGTACGTTACCTGAAGCTTTACATTCTGGTTTTACTCTAAGTAAGAATTCTCCGGGTTCCCTTTGTTCTATGGTTTCCTAAATTAGGAACTCTTGGCCTCTTAGGCACTGTCTCAGGCTTTCTCTTAAACACTGAAAGGACTCCTTGGACTCAAATAAGAGCATTCATGGAGATCATTTTACCAGCTTCCTTTCCTCTACCCTTACTCCTGCCCTTTCAGCATCTTTTGTTTTGTTTCTGATGTATACCGTTCAGTATAATTAGACTGGGGAGGGTACTAATAACCACAGTTATGTTATCAAACTGTGGGGAGCTCCATTTCTTGACTGTTCTTCAAACATGTGAACTTAATCTTCCCAAGAAAAGAAGCATCCATTGTTATGCAGTTTATTTTATGCTATGATAACTGCATTTTACTGTTTAGACTTCAAATAGAAATTTTCTTCAGCAGTATTGCTTAATGTAACAAAATATTGGCCTTTAGAATATCTTTAAACATTTGTAGAGATGGAAAAAAATTAAACCATTTATTCACCTAGGGTATAGTTCTTTCAACCACCTTTGATTAAAACATGTTTAGAAAAAGTCAGTTATGGTTAATATAGTAGGTAAAAGAATTAAGCAAAATTTTAGTGTCAAGTGTTCAGTAAAATGTCATTGCACACTGTTGATTTTATCACAATCTATCTTAGCTCACTGACCTTACCGACAGCTCTGTCTTAGCATTAACCTAGTAGCTGACCTTGTTTTTTGTTAATTGCCATCCTCTTTCACTCCTTAAATTTGTTATACTATTATTTTAAAAAAGAAAAAACCTGCTAATGTAAAGGTTCACATTTACCCAATAGATACCACTCTGAGTACATTTATATGCTAATCAAAATATATACTAAGCATGGTTATACATATTAACAGCAACTATAAATAGATAATTTCTAAGCCCTACCCTAGATAAGTTTTAATTACTCACCAGAAGGATAAATTCCACTAATAGTCTTAAGAGTTTCTCTGGCCGGGCGCGGTGGCTCACCCCTGTAATCCCAGCTCTTTGGGTGGCCGAGGCAGGTGGATCACCTGAAGTCAGGAGTTGGAGCCAGGCTGGCCAGCATAGTGAAACCCCGTCTCTACTAAAAATACAAAAATAGCCAGGTGCAGTGGTGCATGCCTGTAATCCCAGCTACTCGGGAGGCTGAGGCAGGAAAATCACTTGAGCCTGGGGGCGGAGGTTGCAGTGAGCTGAGATTGTGCCGTTGCACTCTAGCCTGGGCAACAAGAGTGAAACTCTGTCCAAAAAAAAAAGAGTCTCTCTTGGTCTGCTTCAGAGAAAAGATTGTAACAGCTGGAAGAAAGAAAAGTATCTGAATATCCAGAAACAAGGCTTTCCCCTGGGATGGGGAGAGAGGATGAGAAGACTATGGTGGAGTCGACCACACATGCCTGGATCTATTAATTAGTAAAACTTGGCTCCAGTGTCAACAATGTTATGACCTAAAAGGCTTTAGGCAAATGATAGAGTTTATGTCCAGTCCCAAGGCATCCTCCTGTTTTGCAGGACCTGTTCTACCACCTCCATGAGGTATCCCATCTCTTCCATCCTCCTTCCTCCTCTGGGACCTTATTCCTTTCAATATCCTGGACACATGGCTGCATAGAAATCAAGCCTAGGGAGCATCACCATATTCTTTTATCTTGTTCATGAAAAAGCGAGAACACTTCTAAAGCATTTCTAACCAATCCACACATCTTCAATACCTGGAATTTCACAAATGAAAAACCTACTTCTCACATTCATTTCACTAATTATCAAAACCTCTCGTGTTTGAGATAAAAACCAAGGCACCTATAGCTGCCTCTGAAATTTAGCGTTTTGATTAAATGCTACCAAAAACCATTGCTGGAGTATATATTTTCAATTCGAATAACTGCCTGCCCTAGGGTCTGGATTAAAATGAAATAGAATAAGTATTTACACATAGATTGTTTGTTGAGGTATTTTAAAGTAAATTACAGGCCACATAGCACATTCCTTTAAAAAGTCAAGCTTTGTGAAACAGGATTACATTTAGGATGTTCTCTTGCTCATTTCCTATTCATTCTTAACCCACAGCTTTCCAGCTTCCATCCCTACTATCACCTTGAAGGCTCCTGACAAGGCCCTTTATAACTTGGATGCTAAACCCAGTGTCAAGGTCGCAGCACACTTCCTGAGAGAGACTTTTAAAGTATTAATGTTCTTTTCTGTAATTTTAGGCAAAGTCAAACATGTCTCAATACTATTTTTCCCTTGCCATATACTCTGAATGTTTTAATTATAATTTTGAAAAACCTTGATTCAGGTATGAGACAGAAGACTCTGGAAAAGTAATTAAGTGGAATACACCATGCTCATTATACAGCAAATGAATTTCAACCCCCATGAAATGACTCCCCCCCAAAAAATCCATTTATTTCATTAAATCCCCAAGCTCTTCTGAAAGTGCTCAGACTGACGACCCAAACACATAAAAGCACCTGAAGATAATGATTAATAAATGCCTCTGGAAAAAACATAACTAGTAAAGATTCTTTTCTTTTATGGGCAAGTTAGGGTCCACATTTTTCTAGCAAAATTTGTAGAACAGAGCCTACTAATTGTTAACAACAAGATTCTTTCGTGTATTAAATGTGTAATATTTTCCTGTACATATCAGTTTTAACTTCTCTTCAAATACTCTAGACCGAATAAAAGAATTAGAAGTAGGTGGTATGTTCATAGAGGCACTTCTAGGCAGGCAATGGTTATGTTATAATACATACCGTTCTGAGGCTGTCTGAGTTTTAATTGAACGCAAACAGGAAATGCACATTTTTCCACTCAACATATTTGAGTGCTTTCCCTCCCATAGAATGGAATGTTGGGAGTGCCTTTATTTTCATTCAAATGGGTAATATATATGTGCATGAGATGTGGGAAATGCCACTAGTAATAACTGAAAATTTAACTTGAGAAAAGCGTCAGTTGCAGGGAAATAAGAACAGATTCAGAGTGGTTTTGGGAAGCTGCCAAATCGTGAGTAGAAACATGTTAAAAAATCCTTCTCCTGTTTTTTCTGACACTCAGAATTTTGAAATCTCCTTTGATCATCTTTGAAGCAGCCCCACCATTCCCAGAAAAAGCTGCAAGGAGCAGAAAGGATAGCTGTGTGAGTGAAAGTCATCCTTTAGGAGGGAGAGAGATTCAGATTCTGATTCAACTAACATTTAGGGTGTTCCTGGTAAGTTTCAGACACCATGTTTGGTGATTTCTCAAATAGTAACATGTTATTATTATGTACTATTGTGTACTTGTATTCAAATATCCCAGTTCAGGAAGGGAATAAAGAGAAAGTGTATAAGTGCATATATACTTATCTTTTTCTTTTAGATTATGTGTATATACGATATGGGCAGGAGGCAGAGAAATACTGAGTAGAGGTGGGTGGTTTCCCGGCAAAGGCCCCATTCTTGAGCTGGAAGCCCGCGGCCCTAAATTAGAACAGGTATTCCTGTTTTCGTGCCCAAATTTTGCCTTTTGTCCGGCCACATACCTCTATTCTATACCCGTATAAACCCCAAACTCCAGGCTCCATGAGAAGACAAACAGAACAAAAGAGCAGCAGAGAAGGAGAGAAGAGAAGGAGCATCTGAACGTCTAGAAGAGTTCGGCTGGGGATGGTTGGAGAGCAGATCGGCCACAGGACAGCCAAATTTCAGGGGAAAATCATCTTCCCAACCCATCCCCTTTTTAGTAACCCATCCATCCCATGGAGCCACCTCCAGCACTCAATAAAACCCCCACATTCACCATCCTTCAAGTCCATGTGGGACCTGGTTCTTCCTGGACACCAGACAAGAACCCAGATACCAAGAGTGTACTGAACTGGATAACACCTAAGTCCTCTGTGGATGGCAGAGCTAAAGGAGCACTGTAACATGCCCACTGGGGCTTCGGGAGTTGCAGGCACCCACCGCTAGGTGCTACCGTGGGATTCGAGCCTGTTGTACATCCTGTGAAGGAGGTCAGCAAGCTATCCCATTTCATATGTATATATACACAGATGTGTATATATGTATGTATATATTCATTTAACAATTCCAGTGATTCACCTATTGTTTTAATAATGAGTAAACACTACTGTGGAGTTTATACCTGGAATAGGTTTAGTAAAAAGTGGAGGAGTCTACTCTCCCTTGGCTAATCTCAGTTCTCATACAGTGAGCATTTCATACAGTGAGCACCTCATACAGTGAGCATCTCTCTGTGTACACAGTGACGTGGGTGTTTAGAGATAAGTATTTTTTCATATAACATGACCCTTAAACATCAGCCAAATTTCCCTCATACTCTCTACTGAGGAATTAGTAACTTCTTATAATGCCGGAATTAAAACTGGTTGTGTTCAGTAGCTTGGCCTCTAAGTAAGGGTTTTTTTTCCCCCTAACATTTTGAGTTTAGAGCCTAATTCTGATGAAAAAAAAAAAAATTCTTCACTGAAATCTGTTAGTTGAACTCTCAAAAAAACCTTGTGAGGATTAAGAGGTCTGTTAACAGTTAATAACCACGTTACTCCATCTGTGGCAGTAGCCTTCCCCTTTCTTCAGGGAACTGCATCATCCGGACTCCAGCCTCCTGGTCCAGGTAAGGACCGGTCATTATGGCTTCCTGCTCCCTGGCCATAAGGAAGGTCGTGTAACTCCAGATGACCCAACGAGAGTGACCTTTTAACCTGGTCCCTGTGACTGGTCCAGGGAAACACACTTGAGGCTAGGTCCCTCAGTGTCCTCTCTTAGAGATTTTCTGATCGAATTGACAGGAAAGAGTTTTTCTTGCATCTCTGATGAGGTTCTGTGAATATGTTATCTTCAAGTGTCTGCATGCCATGTCCCCACTTGATAAAGATCTGTACATATGAAACCAACACTCAGAGAGGAACAGAGATGTGAGAGGGTCCTGTCAGCATCCTTTGTGCAGTCAGCCTAGAGGCCAGATCCTGCCCTGCTCCTGCCCAAGGCTTATCTTATTTTGTTTTTCATTCTTTATTTCAGAATCCTAATTATTGCCCCTTTGGCCTTAAGGTAATTTCCTCCATGGATGATTCAGTATTGCCTCTGCTTCACTGGAGAGAAGAGCTTAGTCCGTAGGTAAAATAACTTGCTAGTAAATGACAGAACCAATCAGTTACTAGAACCAAACCTATGTGAGGTACAACATCAAAGTTTACAAGGCTGAGATTCTCTGGTTATTAGTGATTTTGTAGATTGGGACAAATTTTATTTTTTTATTTTAAGGAAGAGAAACTCCTTTTCCATTTAGACACTGGCAGAAAGTCATCTTAGAGGAGATCTTTTTCTGGGAAAAGTCAGTAAAGTGAGTCCCCTTCTGTTATGTAAATGACAACAATAAACACTATTTCTGGGGGAACATAAGACAGAAACTTCGGGACTCCAAGAGGGCTTAATTTTGTAGACTTTTGTGAACCCATTTGTAAAAGCCTAATGCTTTCTGAAAAGGAAAAAATCGAGACCCAACACTTGCTCCCAGAGATTCAAATTTAGGAAAACTTGTTGGGGTAGATTGGAATGACCCTGACCAAAATCCTAGTCAGGAAAGAACAACAGGGCCTTTGTGTTGCTGAACAACAAGCAATTTCAGCTCTTCCAGATGTGACTAATTAGATGTATTCACTCAGCAGTTTTTCACTGAGATGAGGGGACAACTCAGGACCAGCTCTAAGCAGTGCAGATCACCACCTAACGGGAGGGTCATTTGAATTGACTGACATGCCGGCCTCCCTTAGGATCTTAAATGCCACCCACTGAAATCATTTTTCTTGGGATCTTCCATGTTTAGGGGGCTACCCAAACCCCTGGGTCAGTACAGGGAACCTAATGACAACAATAGACAACAGTTAGTGAGTCCTTCCATGTGTCAAGCCCTATGATAAGAGCCTAACATTAATGTTCACTACAACCATATCTATGGTATTATCTCTTTCACCCCCATCATTCTCACTCCCTTAACCATGCTTTGTGTTTTTCATAGCATGTACCATTGCTAAAATTATATATTTATTTGTTTTATTTTTTGTTACCTGACTCAAACTAAAATGTGAGCTCTATGAAGAAAGAACTCTGTATTGTTAACCCTTATAGGCAGGTTGCTGGCAGACAGTGGGTTTCCAATGAAAATTCATTGAATGAATGATGGTATTACGTGATTTTATTATAAAAACCTTATGGGGCAAGTTTTTGATGGGTTAAGTAAATTGTACAAGATAACATTGCTGGCAAGTAACAGAATCAAGACTTGAATTCAAGTGTGTATGGCTCCAAAGCCTTTGCTTTGAGCCACCAAGTTATTCTGGCTCCCAATATACAGAAGTGGTGGCTGGGGTACCCAGAGCATTTAGTAAGTAATGGAAGGAAACAATGAGAGAGGAAGATTAACTTTAGTCATGTTGGGGAGATAATATATTTTCTCCTCATTGCTCATAAATTTGTACTTGGGATAGACCCCTATAACAAAAGACAGATTAACAAGAGAAAAATAAGCAAATTTACTAATGCATGAAGTGCACATCATATGAGAGAAATCCCAATGAATAGTAACTCAAAGCAGTGGCTTGGAACTCTGGCTTATATAGCATCTTCAACAAAGAACGAAAAATTAGAGAGAAATGCCAGAATGAAGGAAAGCAGTTCGGGGCTTCCGAAGCCAGAAACTGTGGAAGATAAATATATGAGAAGAAACTAATGAAGTAACATTTGATTTCAGATTCCCCTGGCACTGTCTGTAGGCTGATAAGAGTTGTCTCCTGTAAGGGAGAATATCTATACTGTTTTTAGGCCGAAAAGGGGAAGATAGAGCTCTTCATCCATTTGCTGCTTCATAGTTACCTTTAGTTCAAAAATAATTTTTATATCCATGAGGCATATTTGGGGGTGATATATTCTGTTTCCTTCACCTACTTCACACCTCTGCCCAGGAACTGGTCTTGCCACCAATATTTACTAAAGCATAAGCTTTGAGGTTAAA
This sequence comes from Theropithecus gelada, assembly GCF_003255815.1. Classification (NCBI taxonomy): domain Eukaryota; kingdom Metazoa; phylum Chordata; class Mammalia; order Primates; family Cercopithecidae; genus Theropithecus; species Theropithecus gelada. Next base: position 78,327,780 of record NC_037671.1, on the reverse strand, counting down.
TCCAAGTTCCAGGGGGCCGAGGCAAGCGGATCACAAGGTCAGGAGATCGGGACCATTCTGGCTAGCATGGTGAAACCCTGTCTCTACCAAAAATACCAAAAATTAGCCAGGCACGGTGGCAGCGGGTGCCTGTAGACCCAGCTACTTGGGAGGCTGAGGCAGGAGAATGGCATGAACCTGGGAGGCGGAGCTTGCAGTGAGCTAAGATCACGCCACTGCACTCCAGCCTGGGTGACAGAGGGAGACTGTCTCAAAAAAAAAAAAAAAAAAAAAAAATCCAAGTTCCATGCCGGATTCTCCCTAATTAGGGGAACTTAAGACCACCTAACGTCTCAGAATCTCTTTCTTCATCTGCTATCTCCTAAGGGTTGTAACAAGATTTAAACATAATAATGATGGCAATGAATGTAGAACAGTTGCTGACTCAATAAATTCCAAATAAATAGTAGCAGTGATCCCAAGGACAGAGATTGGTTGTCACACAAGGAAATGGCCCAGTTCTCTTCTGCCTCCAGCCTGCACTTTGCTGGGTTCCAGCCAGTACTGCTGACGGTCATTTGCTAACTGATCAGCTACACCATCCACTTATATTAGATCCTTTTAAAAAACTCTTCCTGTTTCCTGATGATGACCCTAGATATGCAATAAGATCCCAAATGTGAATACTTGAAAGGGCCTTGCTTACAATGAATATAATTCTGTCACAACTACCCAGTGGAAGAACTATTCCTTCTATGAAGGAGTGCCAGCCCTCTGCTCTGCAAACCAAAAAAAGTTTTAATATGTACTTTCAAATGTCTATGGAAAACATCTGGGCTTGAACTATTTGGAGTTATTTACTCAGGGCTATCACAAGGAGCCAGGAGAAGTACACAGTCTTCTGACAATTAGTTGAGGAGGCGTTTACTGCTGTTCTTTCATACTGTAACAGATGAGGTCATCATTCATATGTCTATTTCCCTTGCTATGTATCTTCTCTAATTTTCAATCACGAGGACCTCTTCTTGATGTCAAGAAATGTTACATAATACAATCCCTTCCCAAAAGCAGTGGTCCATTGACTGAGGAAATACATTATGAAAAACTGCTATAGTGAATTAACTAAGAATGGAAATTTTATGAATCACATTAACATCTATGTATATTTGGAAAATGGTAGTACATTTCTGCGTGTAACATTTCAGCTATCCAGTAAACAGCCATCCAGGAAACTAAGAATCCCTTGCATTAACATCCTGGCGCCACAGAGACCTACATCCTGCAGGCTGGGAACCAATGTCTAAAGGTATTTAACTGAGAGTTTGGAGAAGAAAGTACCACAAATTTAAGTTGAACATTATCTTTCTGAGTGGTCTATAATTCTACTAATGACTGCTGAATTTAAAAATCAAAATAATGATAGGCTGACTGTAAATAGAATTTTGTTTTTGAAACAGGAAAAACATGAATTTCTAGTTGCTTTGGAGTCTAATATTTAACTACGGTAGACTGATCTAAGCCTTGGCAGGATACGAGACATAATTTGAAACCATGAAGGTATAAGCCCAAGGGAACAATGTGTATAATGCTTGAATTATGTTCAAATGATCAGGGGGATGGCCAGGGGGATTTCTTTATTAAAATTATTGAACAGGAAAGTGCCTTCAACCACAATATAAGAGGCAATTTGCAATTACTGTTCTACTTTTCCTCCACTTTCCATTTTTATTTTAGTGCACAAGCAGTTTGTGGTAAAATCAGCTTTTGCATCTCTTGGACTTATATTTTTACAGGAAAAGATTTACTTTAGTTTTCATTTTAATGCTACCATGTAACAAATTGCTCTAAACTTTAAAAAAATCTGCTTTCTGGTCTCTTTACTTCCTTTTTGTCATTAAATGATTAGGAAGATAGCATTGTAGAGATCTTAAAGATTCTGAGGATGAAACATATATTTATGCTACATTAAGGAAGTGAAGCATTTCTTAAATCAGTACTTTAAAAGTGGAGTCAAATAAAATTTATTTATTTTAATCTCTTTGGGTTGATTTAGCTCTGGGCTATCCAAAAATGAATTTCTTAATATGAGAAATCACTGTTCAAAATAAAATTATGACTTTGAAAATTACATACTACAAGCCCTAGAATATAGTGGCACTCAAAAACTGATTTTTTTTTCATGGGCTTGGGAATAAAAATGCTACTATTTGTTCAGTTAGTATTTTTTCTTTACTTCAAGACTTTTGTTTTAGAATTAAAAGTTAAGTTCTAGAAAAAATGTTTCACAAATGAACATGAAGCAAAACAGTGTATGACAGTACTTTGTAAATTAAAAGGTAATATTGAGCCCATACCCATCAATATTTTAATGAATGCCTGTATCACAAAAAGGTGTTGACATTCATTTATTCCTTCATTTATCCATTCAACAAGCATTTGTTAAGTAATAGGAATTCTGCTGTGTGCTTAGGATTCAGTTCTCACAAGGCAATAAAGAAGCCTTGCATTTTAGGCTCTGGAACCTACATTTGAATCCTAGCTTTGTCCCTTACTTATTGTGTGACTTTGGGCAAATTATGTGACCTTTCCCTGCCTTGATTTTGTCTTCAGTGAAATGAAGATATTAATGACATTTAACTCGTAGAGATGTTCTGGAATGGTGGTTTATAACCCACCTTGGCCGTGTGTTAGAATTACCCAGAGAGCTTTTTAAAAATACCAATACATTCCTCAGCTACTACAGTTCTGGTGAAGTGATAACAGAGACTTGGACTCTGACAGCCAACCAATAGTGTCATCTTGAGAACATCCAGTTATGGTATTTCCTGACTCCCTCAAGCCCACTATAGGCTTGCAGGTGGAGTTTTGACTAATCATAACTTTCTCCATATTATCCTAAAAGAATATGAAAGGGCCGTAATCTTTAGATCAGGCCACATCCTATAATGAGGAGCCAAAGAACCTGGTTTGTTTGTTGTCCTGCCATGAATGATAGCTTGATCCAAGTAGATGTGAGAACTATTTCATTAGATATTCCACCAGAGGAGAAACTTACCAAGGATTCAGTGGCAATTCGTGTGGAAGATTTATGTCATCAAATTCAGAATGCCACCATGGCAAATATCACCAATGCTGATAAAACCCGTATTTTGGCACCAAAAAGCTTTCTCAGGTCTGCTCTGACACAGAAATAGCATACAACATGTCAGGTTCTCTGGACAATGGTACTGATGTCTGAAGGATGGAAGTAAAGTGTGAGGAAATTACGTATGCAGACTCACCTGTGCAACCCCCTTGATTCACAGGTTCAGAAGCAAAAGCATCCCGTGAAGTCTAAGCCAAGGACATTGCAGCTGGGGGAGAAAATGGCTCCATCCTGAGCTCTGAATGAAGCCTCAGTGGTGAGTAACTGATTCCCTAACACCCCTATATCTGGAATGACTAGGCCCGAAATGACCAGAGTTGCTGAGAACTCTATGAATGTCTTCCTTTGTTCATGGATATTTAGTGAGGCATTGAATTTGTTTCCTATGGTTGCTGAAACAAATTACCACAAACCTGGTGGCTTAAAACAAAACAAATCTATTTTTTTATACTTCTAGAAGTCAGAATTTAGAAAATGGGTCTTATGGGGCTAAAATCGAAGTATTGGCATGGCCACATTCCTTTCAGAAGCTCTAGGGTAAAACCCACCTCTTTGCCTTTTATAGCTTTACAGGCTGCCCACATTCCTTGGCTTGTGGCTCCTTTACATCTTCCAAGAAGCAATCACATCGTGACCTGTGCTTCCATGGTGATATATCTTTTGATGACTCTCCTGCCTCCCTCTATCCCTTATATGAGCTCCTGTAATTGCATTGGGACCATCTGAGTAATCCAGAATAATCTCCCCATTACAAATTCTAAATCATATCTGTAAAGGCCCTTTTGCCACATAGGGTAACATATTTACAGGCTCTAGGGATTAGGATGTGGACACAGGCATCATGGGACAAAACATGGAATTACAGAGGTCAAGGCAGAGTTAACCTTCAATGCTGAGGGAAGAGTAGGGCAGGGTGACTTGAACTTCTCCCTCTCCCTCCTTTGTCAGATGTTGAGTTTGATATATTTAGAATGCAGAGCAGATAAAAGAATTGTTAGTCTGTAAATGCCAAGAGACATACAGCTTGATGATTTATAGAAAAAAAATCTCTTAGCTTTTATAATATTTAATAGTTCTTCATTTTTATCATTGAGAAGCAGGTTAAATTCCTCTTCCTTTAGTCTCCTATAGAGGCACACTTCACCCTAGAAACAAAGTGCAGTGTGTAGGTTATAACGAACACAGCCTTCTCTTATCACTCTGCTTACTATTGCAGAAACTGATTGAAGAAAGGGTTCCCCAAACCTATTTGGTCTGAAATACAGTTGAACCCAAACTGTATTTGAAAATAATCCTTACCTGAGAGTAGGCATGTCCTTGCCTGTGCCTGCCAGTGATGCACGGTATTTTCTCAACCCCTTCACAGGACTTGCGGTAAGGGTGCCTCATTTACTCAGCCTGCCCTGCTCAACCCGTCTCAGGAGGGAGTGTGCAAGCAAACGAGTGTAGAACCAGAGTGAGCAAGTGCAGGAACTGGTCAGCGGCCCAGCAGGAGCAAACTCCATTCACTTGGGTTCACCAGGCTCCACCTGTCGCGAGAGGGAGCGTGTGAGCGAACAAGTGCAGGAACCAGCTGGTCCCTTCAGTGCTGGCAGGAGCAAACCCCACTGGCAGGAGCAAACTCTCTACAGGCCCCCGGGACCCCAAGGCCCCAGAGGGTGTGTCACAATGCTTTCTTTGCTCTGCTGCCTGCAGACAGCAGTGTGTTTTCGGCTCAGTGGGCCTTTTGCTTTGTCACATGCAGTGGCTGCCCTCTGCCAGCAAGGGCAAAGGGCCAGTGTGACAGCCTTTTTGGGTACTCATATGTGGTGCATCCCAAATTCTTGTCCAGTGCCCAAGAGAAATGAGGTCACATGGACAAACTGAAGAATGGTGAACGTGGAGAATTTTATTGAGTGATGAAAGTGGCTCTCAGCAGAGAGGGAAGCTGGGAAGGGGATGGGAGGGGCAGGTCACTCTCCCCTGAAGTCAAGCTCCCTCTCTGCCTCTGTCTTCCAAAGTCAAGTTGCCTCAACCAGCCACTGTCTCTGAAGTTAAGTCACCTCACCCTGATGTCCAGCCACTTCTCCCCTCTGCTGGCTGAGTCTGGGATCTTTATAGGCACAGGATGGGGGGCAGGGCAGGCCATAGGTAGTTTTAGAAAAGGCAACATTTGATTGATAAAAAGACATTATTCAGAAAGAACCAATCAGGAGAGAGCAGGCACACACACGGATGGAAATTCTTCCTTTGGGCCACGGTGGTTTCAGCTTTTCAACTTGAAGGTGGAGTTTTGCCAGGGACCTGCCCCTGTCTGCCCAGAGTTCTCTGCCTTGGTCACAATTACCAGCACTAGGGAAGTAGGCAAAACAAATGGCAAAGCTTTTCCAACCCTTCCATGACTTTTAAATCTGCTGTTTTAGATATTCTTAATAAAAAAAGTACTGATTTGTTTTAACTGTTTCGAGCCTTCCGTATGAGTGAATAATTATACTGTGGATTGTCTTCTGAACCAGGTAAATACTGCCCCAAAATAGCCTAGTTTCAAATATCAGGCCTTAAATCATTTTGTTTTGCTTTTTAAATGAATCTTTCTCTGCTGAGCCATAGAGGTCAGGACAGAATAGCTCTTTGAACCAGCTATTCTGAATAGCTATTTGAATAGCTTCAGAACTAATGTGCTTTTTCCAACATCTTTAGGGAAGCAGTGTATTTTACTCCCTGCATGTGGTATGCTATTGTGCACTGTGAAGGCCTGGATTACAATTCCTGGTTCTCACAGTGCACAATAATGTTTGCACACTGGAATTCATCATATGTGGGGCACAAAACAGCCAAAGAACTTGGCAGATACCATCCAACTTGTGAAATAGAAAGAAAAATCAATGTAAAACACTCCAGCCTATTTGTTTTCTCCCATCCCCCAACATATGATTGATTCTGATCCTGAATGATTCTTACTCTCTAACATTGGGAAGCATCTTCCAGATCTCAACAGCCTGTGAATCTGTGTACATGACCTTCCTCCTCCTGGGTCTAGGAAACCAACCTTGACATTCATATTATTTCTTCTTCGAGATTCTGAGTTGACCTTGAAAAGTCCAGAACTCGGGCAGTCGTCTCCCAGAGCCACCCTGGGCATCTGTTCTTTGCTAGACAAGCCTTGTCCGTGCAACCTCCAGAGGAAGGTTTTCAATCCATCCCTGAGTTTGAGCCACACTCTGGCTTCCCACACCCAGGATCCTGGCCAAGATTATTTGAAGACATCTAGAGTTGTTTTTTTTTTTTTTTTTTCTTTTCACTTGGAACTCAAGTTGCATGTTTTTCTTACTGAAGTTTAATGTTTGGTTTTATCTGCATTCTCAGAAACAACATCATCCTCTTCTGGTTGAAAAATCCCTGATTTAACTTAAAATAATGTGTGCATGAAAACATAATAATAATGGAAGCCAACGGAACAAAAAATGTGTTTGTCCTATCCAACCTTTTTTGTTAGAAACCTAGCCGGGACTATGATTTTCTTAGCAAATTCCTAAGCCCAGAGAAGCTAAGTGTGTGCACAACAGCACAAAGCCAGGGGCCTAGCCCAGCAAGATAGAGGGGGTGTTTTATGGGACAGTATTTCAATGAATGACTGAAGCCTGGATATCTGGCTCCATGGGGTGCAATTACCACACAAGACAACGCGTCTGAGTGGAAGAGGGAAAGCTGGATCCAGGCCTCTGTGTGATGCTCAGTGTGGTGTTATTCAGCCACTACTAAGGAGTACCTACGTGCCTTCTCAGGACATGTAGCCTCCTGGATGACAGAATCTCCAGGGCTTTGCCAAATCACAGCTGCAGAAAGGGCAGTGCTTGGAGAGTTGACAGCATTTTAAAAATTTTTAATAGATGCGTATATCTAATACTAGGCATTAAATAAGACAGAAATATCACCCAATGTGTTTACAAACCTTTGTTTTTTGAAAGATTTACAAAGTATATTTTTTAGTCATAACTTTTAAAAAGGTTTTAATGATAACAAGTCCTGCTTGGCTAAAAATCCCAGGGCAAAAGTACATTGCTGGCCAGCTGGTAACGGCTGAAGACAGACCAGAGTATAAGTAGGTGTAGCAAATTAACAGCCCAGGTGATGTCATAAAACTTAAAGGACTGCTATTAAAGCTACTCAGCTTCAACTTGAACTTGTCTTTAATTCTTGACATAACTTTATGAAATACTTATATTTTTGCTCTAACTATTCCTTCTTTCCCTTACTTCCTTTTCTCCCAATGAAGTAATCAGTTTGATTGTTTGACCAAAATTTATATTCTGAAGTATTGTGTGTAAACAATGAATTAAAAGGTACCCTTAAAATCCATACAATGCAGTGACCTACCCTTTAAAGAAATCACTGCATATGATTTTGAAACAAAATGCAGGTTCTTCAGGGCAACTGACACCATCATTAAACGATATCGTTATAACAAGTAAATAAAATGCTATCTTGTTAAAGAAAATTCATCTGTATTGATATAATTTTCCCACTTATAAAGGCTGAAGTTGATATTAGGGTAGAAAATTGGAACAAAAGAAAAACATTTCTGTAATGTTTGCATTCTGACCACCTGGAAGAAAACTAGATTCAAAACAACGACTTTCAGAGAAATGAAATTAATTGAAAGTTCTCAGGAAAAGCTATTTAATAGTTGTTCTGTGAGAAAGCCATTATTAAATCTTTAAATAAAATGATATTTTTATTTGAAATCCATTATAAAAAACTAAAAAAAAAGATGGATTTTACCAAAGAGAAAGGTAAAAATATTGATAAGGGTCGGGCATGGTGGCTCATGCCTGTAATCCCAACACTTTTGGAGGCTGAGATGGGCAAATCACATACGGTCAGGAGTTCAAGACCAGCCTGGCCAACATAGCAAAACCCAGTCTCTACCAAAAATACAGAAAGAATTAGCCAGATGTCACGGCGCACACCTGTAATCCCAGCTACTCTGGAGGCTGAGGCACAAAAATCGCTTGAACCCAGGAAGCGGAGGTTGCGGTGAGCTGAGATTGCACCACTGCACTCTAGCCTGGGCGACAGAGTCTCAAAAAAATTTGTTTGATAAGATAGTAATAAGAAATAATCACATATCAGATGATGGAATTCTTTTTCTGGTTTTAAGTTGGGCTTCACATTCACTAACTTCTCTGTTCAGCTGCTGTTTTATGTCACTCTCTTCTCAACTTGATTGTTTTTTCATTTAAAATGAATGGCACTGTCTGATTATTTAGCACCAAACAGGCCTTTTTATCTATTCATCTGTAGATAAAAAGTATTCTAAGTGCAGACCACTAAAAGTTTGTGTGTATACATATATTGGGGGTATGCATTCAGGTAATTGTTAAAATTGTTTCTCTGGATTCAGCGGTGCATCGGGAAAGGTGATGAAAAATCACATAAGCATTTAAATAATTCTCAAGGATTTCAAAAGAGAAATAATGAGGTTTCCTAACTCCTATGATGGAATTCTGTGGGCATGAAAAATGTCAGGAAAATACTGGGTAGATGTGGTACCATACGAAGAGTACTATACTAAATAGTGTAAATATGGTTTACACTATTATAAAGTTCTTCAAAAAACAATCATGCTCCATATTCCTTATTTTCTTCAAAGAGATTTTTTTCTCTATTATCATCATGTATAAAAATTCACATTTCCATTTTATAAGGTTTAATGAGTTGCCTTGTGTCAAACATATTTTTCTGGCTTCCAGATAACTAGTGCAAGGCCAGCATGCCTTTTACATGGCCTCAGCCACAGGTGGTCACACTTTATGAGGTCAGACATCGGGCCTCAGACTTCACAGTGCCAAGTGGTTATAATAGGTCCTCAACCCAAATCGTGCTCCCCTGTCCCATACTACAACTTCCTTCAAAATTCTTCCATCACCCTTTCACCTTCTCACAAAGTCAGGGATTTTATTGGAAACCCATACTTCAAGCAAACCATGCAAAGGCAGAATCATCAGTGGTTCTGAAAGGAGTGGTAGGGAAAACAGCTGGGACTCTTTAATGGCATAAAAAGCCCTGCCTCTCAGGTGCTGGAGTCTCTTCTTCAAGCTAGGTCATTGTGGATGGAGAGCTCACTGCCTATCTGGGTCATGTCGCCTGGAATTAAGATGTAATTACTATCCTGGCAGACTACCCCTTACCAAGGATAAACAGGTGGGTGCAGTTGGCAGTAATTATCCCTTTTTCTGACTCACAAATAACCTGGCACCTTCCCCACCATGGTTAGCAAATCCCAGAAGCCCTAATCATCAAGTAATTGTTTGATTGGGACTGAATTAGTCCTCAGAGCTAGAAGTGCCTGATAAGAAAAGAGATATACAACTCAGAACTAATTATTTTCCTGTTGTAGTTGGTATTTCAGCAGAAAGAAACCCAGGGTTTCATTAGAATGTTAATGAAGAGACTTTTTCACCTGTGTCTTAATGAGACTAACAGGTTCTACTCTCCCACTACATCTTTCTGTTGCCACACAGGTCTTACCTAGAAATTGGTGGGTATTCACTGTATGATGAGGACAAAACAGGTTCTGAAAAGAAAGCCTGAGAGTTAAACCTGCTAAACTAGGAAAACAAGCAATTATCTGAAAAATTCTGACCCTTAATCTTTTGTTTCCTCAAATAACTCAGGTAAAACATGGGGCTTCTCCTGAATTGTCTTAAAATTGCCTCAATTTCCTTCTTTGCTAGTGGAAATTTCCTTTCATTGTGCTTTTTCAGCTGAAAGGCGTGTCAAACAACCACGAGGCTAGACATTGTCCTTGCATCAGTAGGGTGGGCGTGGGTTTTCTGAGAGATTCGTGTGATTGCGTGTATTTCTCTTCTTAGTGATTCTTGCTCTCAAACAGCCCCAGAATGCTGATGCTGGTACTGTGGCCTTGTCTCAGCTTGGCCCTAGACAAAACTGTTATGGAAGAAGAGAGCCTAGTGAGAAGAGAACAGAATCTGTGGTCAGATAGACTCAGATTCCTATCCTGGCTCTTCTACCAGTTTCCTATGGGGCCTGTAAATTCATTCATCCCTAATTCAGTTGCTTGTCTGAGAGGACAGGCTAGATAGGGTTATGGTGACAGTCTGATAAAATAGCATAGATGTAAGCAGCCAAGAGTATCTAGGAAATGCAAGCAATTAAGACCTGATTTCCCTTCTTTACCACTTGGGAAAGATGGCCAAACATCCTTGTTTTCCTGTTGTGTTGGAATAATTATTAACAGCGCCCCAAGTATCCCAGTTAGGATGATAAATTACGTGGTTATGCTACACCCAGGTAAAGTTGGGTTTTGATCATTTCTAACCCTTTTTGTGATAACACCGTCTGCCTTTGTTAGAGAACTTTAGTAGGAAGGAATGAAACTCCTCCAGCCAGCTTAAGCAATAATTGGAATTCACTGGAAAGGTGCAGAAGTGTTCACAAAACAGTCAGGCTTCATGAGAGGCCAGAACTCAGAAATTAAAGTTATGTTTTTATCTCCCCAGAGCTGCACGTTCTCCTGATTGCTTCTCTCTGCACATCTGGTTTTGTCTTTTCAAAAACTACTGGCTTTCACTGCGTTAGCATGCATGTGGCCACCATGATCTCCAGCTTTATACCATTCACAAGTCCATCAGACACTGACTAATGTCAGTTTATAACTCCAACTTCCATACTCCTAAATTAAAGAATGCCTGGCTTTTTTCATGTACACAAATGCATTCCAAACACACTGCCTTGAGTGTGGTATCCACCTATGGTTAAGTCAGCTGTGTCTGGAGAGGAGATGAGGTCTCACATGGTCTGCTACCCCTTTCATAGATCTCTGAGAATTTTCTCTGAGAAGGGAGCATGAGAAAGTTCTTCAAGGTTCGCAGGGTGAATAAATGGATAACGAAGAAAAAGATAGCTTTTTAGTAACCCTACCCCACGTATATAATATTCTGATGTCCCACTGCAGCACTTTCCCACTGTTGCTCAACAAATATGATTTGTATACACCCAGAATTCAAACTTCTGCTTCTGGGGTCTCATAACTTCAAGTATTTTCTCTGTGCTGGGTGACGTCTAAGCCGTTATCTATCCTCAACAGCTCACATTTTGCAGTGACTGTAAATGCCCCTCACCACTAATAGCCAACATGTGTTCATTTTACCAGAGGCTTCCTAGGGACAGGGTGCTTGAAACTAGCACTTCTCAAATTTTTCCAACAAAGTGGCCCTTATCGTAGAAAGAATTCCTATGCTTAGGGTTCTGAGATTGCAGTGCAAAGTAAATGTGAAATTTCTCACATTTTAGCTTTTAAACTCAGGTCAATTTGCATCTTATAAAACATTTGTATTTGTTTTGATGTAACGTCTCTCAAATTTTGGAATGAAGCCACTGTTCTCAAACAATGTACCGTGATTCACTGTCGTATCCCAGGCATACTGCCACATACCTACTGGGCTGTGCAGTCCCTGGTTTGAGATACATGGATCTAACCCAATGAAAGGAAAATAACAATACTGGAAATTTAGGTATCAGAATAAGTCAGTAGGGGATTCATTTTGGAGTTGAGGAATTTTTTTTTTTTTTTTGGCATATCAGGTCACCTAAGGTTTAAACATCCATTTTGGAGTTGGGGAATTTTTTTTTTTTGGGCATCTCAGGTCACCTAATGTTTGAACATCTGGATGTAGGGTTGGGTCTAAATGGCACTCATCTTTTCTTCCACTTTCTAGAAATAGATGTGGATTCTAATCCTAGTTCTACCTATGTTCTCCCAATCCTCCAATGAACTAGCTGTGAGATATTGAGCAAGTTGCTGGAGTTCTCTTTACCTCAGTTTTCTTATTTATATATTAGAGAGATTGGTAAAGGACTCCTGTGAGAATTGAGTGAGGTACCATTTGGTGTCTAGCACATGTTTTTTTCCTCTTATCTTGCATTCCTTTCTTCCATATGTACATAGATTGCTTTCTTCCCTCCTTTTCCAATAACTCACACCCTTCTTTAGTCATGTAAGTGCACTCTTGTCTCTTCAGTTAAAGTCTCTACTCTGGGGCCTCAGGGAAAAAAGAGGGACAGGCAGGGCTAAAAGTCAGGCTGGATTTCTGCAGTTCTGAGAGTTGCTACCTGCTCCCTCTTTCCAAATGTAAATGAGATATTTCTTGTATAGTCACTGATACCCTCCTTTCTTTCCTATTCTCCTTACACACATAGTACGAAACCCAGATATGAAAGATATACCAAAGGGAGCCAGTATGAATAATTTCAGAATTCAAGGCTTTAAAGGAGAAGTATCTGAAAGGCCCATCCAATCATGGAGAAGCCATAGATGACGTAGAGAAGGCACCAGTGACTTCCTTCAGGAATCTCCTGGCTCATCCTTCCTGTCTTGTGCCTAGCTTCTGCCTTTCCCCCCAGCCCATGGTTCAGTTCCTTTCCTCCTTATCTTCATACCCAGCTCTGGCTCTCACAAACCTACTATAGTAATTCAGGCTGGTTTCTGCTTGTACAGAAGGGAAACAAAGACAGAGGTGGATTTTGCCTTTGTGTTAAAACTCTTCTGAAAGAGTTTCTCATGGTAAACAATATAACATGGACTCAAATGTGGGATACTAAGGGCTGCAGGCCCTAAAAGAAAGAAGCTCTTTCCATACTCTGATAGGCTTACCCAAATATTATTACCTAAGTAAGGGCAGAGCAAGAATGATGTAAGACAACCTGCACAGAGAACCTTGAGACTATAGCACAGTCTCAAATATATGTGAGAACCTTGAGTCTACAGCACAGTGCCTCCTTCTGAAAATTGTTTTAAAGACATATCAAAGAAAACCTAGTAGTGTCTTGAGATCCTTAGATTCAAGGCAGAGTAAAGAGGGCCAGCGTATCAGCCGACAGCCACTCACTCATCTCCTTCTTCTGCCCCCACATACTCATGTAAGGCGGAATCCCAAGGCAGAGGGGTGGCAGGGAGAATAATGACTTTTAAAAGGGCCAATATCACAGCATATGTAGCAAGTGCCTCCATTTACGGTGAACCAGGCATTTGTTAACCAGTTTTGGTCACAATAATGCCGCATAATAAGCCACCCCACTGTTCAGTGGCTTACAGTAAGAAGTATTTCTTTTCACACTCATGGGCCTGGAGATCAAATCAGGCTCTGCTGACCTAAGCTTGGGCCAGCTGGGCTTGGCTTCAGGGTGCAGGTTGGGTTGAAGACTGCTCCACATTGTTGGTTCTGAGTCCTAGGAGGAAGAGTCAGTGGCTACAGGGAGCACCTTATGGTGGATCACAGGGGCTCAAGAGCTGAGCCAAACTGAGCAAGCACACTTGAAGCCTCTACATGAACCACATCTGCTAACATTTCATTGGCCAAAGCTGGTCCCACGGCCAAGCCTGAAGTCAATGAGGCTAAGAAATTATACTCTATCTCAAGAAGGAGTGTAAGTTGAGTGACTATTTTCTGAACCACAAACCATTGTGCCACACCAGGTTTAGGCATGTGTAGTTCCCACCACTACCAATTAGTTCAACACTAGAAGCTGAGAGTTGGAGGGAAAGTTAATGGTCAGCTAGAACAAACTTCCCTCCACAACACAGGGACACTCTCCACAACATTTCTGAGAGGTGGTGATGGAGCTTCAGCTTTAGCATGTCCACTTAGAACTTTCACTATCTTTGAGAAAGAATTTTGTGAAGTTCCCGTTTAGAAAAATGTCCCTTAAATAGTACATAAATCTGCTTCCTTCTTCCATTCATGGAGTTTGTATCTGGATCTGGAACTGCACACAGATATTTGGTCCCTTGTCCAGAGGGTGGCCTTAATAAGGGTCTGCCTAAGCAGGCCATGGGCTCTGTAGTAGGCCTCACTAGGAACAGGCTCTAGAATCCAGTTCAAATCCCAGCTTCACCACTTAGAGCTGTGCGTGTTTACCATGTGTCTCCCTTTCATTCATCCATAAAATGGAGATCATAATATCTGTAATATACAGATAGTGTTAGGCTTCAACAAGGTAATGCCTGGAACACACTATAATAAGGCCTGGATAAACCTTGGCTATTATACCACAGGGCTGAAAAAAAACCAATTTTATTGCCTCAATCTTCTTCAGACAAAATAGCCTGTGTTCTTTCTACTGTGTTGTGTACACGTTTCCTTTTCCCCATCCTCTAATTTAACACTATTTGTTAGCCGTGACTCCGTTAGGCACAAGGGACACCATCCACATTCTCCCTCACTTTCAGGAGAGCCAGCTTCTCAGTACATGCATCCCAAAATAGTGTCAGACATTCTGCTGCCCACACATTATTAACTCACCCAAGCAGTCCCTCTTCCCATTCCTGCCTGGCTACTTCCAAATGGATTGTTAGCAAATAGTCTCCCTTATAATGTCTTTGTACAGGAAAGATTTTAAAAAATTAAACGAATGTCTTTAAATGTATCTTGACTAAATTTTGCCTTTTACTTTGCCTACTTTTTATTCTTTTAATGTCTTTTTGAATCCTGGGTCTGTTGTATTTTTCTGTATTTTTTAGCCCTTGTAATTTCGATGAGTGTATCTTTATGATTTTATTCAAATCACTAATAACTATGTTGAACAGGCCAAAGAATTCTGCGGGAGTCCACTGAAGTCTGTCCTCTGGGTTCTCTCATTCAATTATCAAAAATCCATTAAACATATCCTAAATACCAGACTCCTTACAAGTCAAGCTCATTGCAAGGCACAGGGGACACAATGCTGAGAAAAACAGCCATGGCCCCTACCCTCATGGAGCTTCCAGTTTAGTGGGGGAAATGGATATTCATTACACTCCTAAGTGCATAATTATAACAGGCAATACATGTTTTGGAGGAAAAATAAATGATGTTGAGAGGAGAATCTGGCCTGGTCTGAGGATTCAGGGGAGTTTCTTGAGCAGGTGCTGTTTGAGTTGGGAGTCAACAAGGTAAAGAGGGGACAGACAGTGCAGGCAGGGGACACAGCACAGGGAGAGGCTTAACTATGAAGCCTTGTGTGGTCACAGTGTAAGTGAAGGCCAGTATGGCTGGCCCACAGATACTCAGGGGAATGATGCCAGACAAGAGTCTTTAGTGGGGTAGCATAGTAAGATTTTCATTCTTAAAAGATCATTCAGTGTGGAGAGTGATTAGAGAGAGGCAAGAATGTTTATAGGGAGACCATTATGGAGGATATTGTAGTAATTCAGGCAAGTGATGAAAGCAGTTTGGACTAGGGTGCCAGCAGTGGAGATGGAGGGAAATTGATGGATTCAATAGGTACTTGGGAATATAACAGAACTTATTGATAGCTTAGATATGAGGAGTGAGGAGAAGAAGTATAAAGGATGGCCCTTAGTTTCTCATTTTTATAACTGCATGAATGGTGGTGTCCTTGATTGTGGCAGTGAATACTGGAAGCAAAGCAGGTTTGTAGGAGGTAATGGGATAGGTTTGATTTCAGACGTGTAGTGTTTGAGTACCATTGAAACATCTAAATAAAGATTTTGAGAATAGTAACAGCAAGCACTTATGTGTCAGATGCTGTTCAAAGCACTTTGTATATATGAATTCATTTACTCTTTAACCCTATGTGGTAGGTATTATTACTAATCCCATTTTATAGAGGAGGAAACAAAGACACAGATAAGTGAAATAATCTCCCCAGCGTTGCACTGCTGGTCAGTAGGTGTATTAGTCTGTTCTCACACAGCTGTAAAGACATATCTGAAACTCGGTAAATTATAAAGAAAAGAGGTTTAATTAGTTCACAGTTATGTGGGTTGTACAAGCTTCTACTTCTGGGGAAGCCTCAGGAAACTTACAATGATGGTGGAAGGCAAAGGGGAAGCAGGCACATCTTCACATGGCTGGCAGGAGAGAGAGAGAGAGAAGTGGGAGGTGCTACACACTTTGAAACAACCTGATCTCATGAGAACTCTATCACGAGAACAGCAAGGAGGAAGTCTGCCCCCATGATTCAATCACCTCCCACCAGGCCCCTCCTCCAACACTGGGAATTACAATTTGACATGAGATTTTGGCAAAAACACAGAGCCAAACTACATCTGCAGGGGATGTAAAATGCAAGTATAGAGCTGAGAAGAAAGGTGTGGACTGAAGTTATAAATTTGAGAATCATTGCCAAGCATTAGGTATGGAGAAAATTGGTCCAGTGAGAAAGCGTAGAGTAAAAAGAACTGAAAATTGGGAAAGAAAAACTATTCACAATCTGTAAATAAGGCCAAGAGAATGGTTACATGTCCTTTCAATGTCATTATGAATAATTGTCAGGCCCACTCATGAATTATTTAATTTTCTAGGAAAATATACCATTGTTTAACTTTGCTTTTTACTATTAATTAAGGGTTTTGATTCTGTGACATTCCCTTCACTTGTACATTTGTGTTTGGTAGAGACACAAATGATTTCTATCCTGTAGAAAAGAAAATCCCAAACGTTAAAGCTAATGAGAACATTAACCAGTTTTGTACCCAAATTGCAATCTTAAGCTAACTTTCTTTTATTAAAAGGACTACATAAACCCCAGTGCCTTAAATCTTCTTACAATCAGCTTTAGCATTTTGCTGGTTCCATCATTAGTGACTGAGTTGAATAAAACCCTTGACACATGTTTATTCTCTATTTATAAGAGAATTTATGTTTTGACTTCTGAGAATTGCTCAGTGAAAGAGTGAGCAGTGAAAGAACTGTGCCTTGAACATCTTCAGCAGTCTTTGAGACAGTCATTTTCCTGGCCACAAATCCATCCATTTCCATGCCTGCATTTCTCTTTCTTTGCATTTATCTATTCTTTAAAAAGTGTTACTGGAAAACTATTTAGTACAAGGCATTGTGTAAAGCTCAGGGCATGGGAGACAGAAGTTGAAATGTGAAAACAATACCACTGAGATACTAATGGGCTGTGGAGGGAAACAGACAATTTGAAAGGAAACCATAATATGAAAAATGCCATCCAGGAAAAATGTTAGGAAGTATATAAGAAGGCTTGGCACTAGGCCCTGAAAGATGACAGGGACTGTGGGAAGTGGAAATGAAAAGGAAGGATAGCCGGGCACGGTGACTCATGCCTGTAATCCCAGCACTTTGGGAGGCCGAGGCGGGTGGATCTCCTGAGGTCGGGAGTTCAAGACCAGCCTGACCAACATGGAGAAACCCCGTCTCTACTAAAAAAACAAAATTAGCCAGGCGTGGTGGCGCATGCCTGTAATCCCAGCTACTCGGGAGGCTGAGGCAGTAAAATCGCTTGAACCCGGGAGGAGGAGGTTGCGGTGAGCTGAGATCGCGCCATTGCACTCCTTTTTCTTCGCAAAAAGAGCGAAACTCCGTCTCAAAAAAAAAAAAAAAAAAGGAAAGGAAAGGAAAAAAAAAGGAAAGGAAAAGAAAAAAAAAAGAAAAGGAAGGGTTAAAGGAATAAAACAAACAAAGGTGAGGCAGAGAAAAAGAGGATATCATGGGAGATTTCTTAATGTTTTGGTGACTTGCAAATATTCTTTGCTTTGGTAGTCTCCACTCTGCCAGTTTAGATTCTGTGGGAATGAATCCTTAGCTCGTTCCTTAGCTCAGGAGCCCAAGTGGCTCACGGTGCTTCCTGCTGTTCCTCCTGAAGGCACAGAAATGATTCATGATCACAGATCTCCTGATTTGTTACCACCTTCCCCATTCTAGAACATGGAGGCATATTGCATTCAGCCTAATCCCTGCATCTGTCCCTTCACATCATTGTGGTCATGCCATCTGCTATGGTCTGAATGTTTGTGTCCCACCAAAATTCTTATGGTGAAATCCTAATCCCTAGTGTGATGGTATTAAGAGAAGGGCCATGACAAGGTGATTAGGTCATGAGGGTGGAGCCCTCATGAAAGGGATTAGTGCCCACATAAAAGAGGCCCCAGAGGGCTGCCTTTCCCCTTCCATCATGTGAGGACACAACTAGAAGGCATCATCTATGAATCAGAAAGTGGGCCTTCAACGGACACTAAACCTACCAACACCTTGCTCTTACACTTCGAGTTTCAGAACTATGAGAAATAAATTTACGTTTTTTATAAGCTACCCAGTTTATGGTATTTTGTTACAGTAGCTAGAATAGACTAAGACAACATCCATGTGAGATTTATGTGTTAAGAACTGAAGTTTATCTTAACTGTTGAAAAGGGAAATTAATAGCTATAAAAACAGAAGTAAAAAAATAGTTACATCTGGATTTCTTGGTATGTTTTTCTGAGAAGCTGCCTTTGAAACTCACACATGAAATGGACAAGCCAACCAGCCCAAAGTAGGCTTTAAAGATGATGTTCCTAAGTGAGTCTGTGCTAAATCAGCTGAGGCAGTCCTTTCTTATGCTGTGCTCAGTGCTAAAAGGCCCTTACTTTGTACCAGACATTGTGCTGGCTCCTTTCACCTGCTCATTCTTAATTCTCACAATAGCCCAGTAGGATTGTTCTTTCCATTTTACAAAAGAGCAAAGCAACTTTCATAAAAAGTATGTAGAGTGCTAAAGGTCATGGAACTGGGGTTTTAACCCAGACCTTTCAACTTAAAGTGTGCAAAAGTTGTACTTTGAAGCAATTGGGTGCCAGTGCTATTTCCTGTTTGGGCTTTTGGGCTCCACTGGTAGGTTCCTGTGCCTCCACATTCCTTGTATGCATTGGTGATTACTGGCCACATTCTTACGGTGCCAAGAGACCCTGGAGCTCCAGGCCTTTTAATATGATTTATTCCCTAGCCACAGACCAGGGCCTTTACTCTTAGGACTTCCTACTAACTCCTCAGAGTATCTTATTTAAAATTTTCATTGTAAGATGGCATCTAACTAGATTGTGCCATTAATATAACTATGTACTTAGTCAGGTACTAGACATAGGGTTCCAATCTACAGGGGCCAGATCAGAGATCTTCCACAAAACCAAATGACCCTTTCTTTGCCTCCAGAAGGAACCTGGTGTTTTACATCTACACAGTTCATTTTGTTTCCACAAATATTTATCGAACATGTTTGTTACGTGCCAAGCACTGATTTATGCTAGAAATCACCAGGGACGCTAACATGTAGAAGATGTAGTTCCTGCCTCAAGATTATGTTTCCTAGCATCTACTAGGGAAGGTTAAACACGTGCAAAGTGCCACGAGTTGAGGGTCTGAGGACTCTGTGGTAGTCTAAACAGGAATAGCCTGTTTGGAGGACAATTTGGCAGTATCTACCGACACTTAAAATATGTATATTCATTGATTTAGAAATTTTACTTCTATAAATTTATCCACAGAAATGGTCACATACATATATGAGGATATATTTAAATGTGCATAGCAGGTTTTTTTTAAACAATAGAATGTCAGAAAACAAATGTCCATCTAAATATTACATTGAAAACAACAAATTACATATTTATGTACTGACATGAATGTTTGTCCAAGTATAATCTTCATAGATAATTCCAAAACAATGTAGAGTGTGATTTCACTTATTTAAGAAATTAACTTTTATTATATGTGTGTGTACACATGCATGCATGTGTGCAAATGCCCAAAGAAAGCTCTGGGTGAACACACACAAAATTGTTGACAGGACTTGCTTCTGGAGACAGAAATAGGAGTAGAGTTGCAGTAAAGATGGTCTTTCACTCGTCATTATACATACATCTATGTAATTTAAATTATTTTTCATTACCTTAAATATTCATTTAAATAACCAAAATGTTGCCCCATGAGAAAAGCACAATGTGCTGTAGAGCTTTGGAAAGGTGAGAGCAGGAATCCTGGAAAAATTTCACAGCAGGTGAAGACGTACATTTGGTTAGGCCACAAAAAATGGGGAGAAGGGGTTTACATAAGAAAGTATTCCAGGTGAGGAAATGGAGTGAGCAGAAGGTATGCCATGCATTCTGCCAAGGGCATTTTGATGGTAGTTAGCAGAGGGCTTGGATGCTCAGGGAGTCCTTAATGACCCGGCCAATTGTTGAAGCAATAGCATCTCTGAGAAACTTGCTGTGATTCTCCTTTTTGATTTGATCTTTTATGTGTTTGCCCATTGCTTGCATTACTGTAGGTGCCTGATAAGTTTGTGATAGAACAACAGCAAACATGGAGTTCTGCTTAAAACAAGAAAATAAACTTTAAAACAATTTTTTAAGTGCAATTGACTTTAGTGGTAGCTGAATTTATGTCCAATTGCCTCAAGAAGTCCATGTATAAAACAGAAAAGTTTTGTCTTTTTATAACCTGCAGAGACCAAGGGAATTGAATTATCTGCTAATTCGTCAATGCATAGTATTGTGTGCACATCTCATCATAGCATCTGCTAAACTTACTAAAATCCACTCTAATTGTCCCCCTAACTTGACTATAAATCTTTTGGTGACAAGAAAGATGTCTTTTTTCTCTTTCTTTCTTTCTTTCTTTTATTTTTAAATCTACTGGGTTTAGTAAACAAAATAGATGATTCAAGAAATGTTGAATAAATGAATACGCCAATAAATGAACCAATCAAGTTTGAGATGAGAATTAAAGAAACAAACAAATAAAACATTGATATGGTTTGGCTATGTCCCCACCCAAATCTTAACTTGAATTGTATCTCCCAGAATTCCCACGTGCTGTGGGAGGGACCCAGGAGGAGGTAATTGCATCATGGGGGCTGATCCTTCCTGTGCTATTCTCATGATATTGAATACGTCTCACGAGATCTGATAGATTTATCAGGGGTTTCCACTTTCACTTCTTCCTCATTTTTCTCTTAGTGTCATCATGTAAGATGTGCCTTTCACCTCCCTCCATGATTCTGAGGCCTCCCCAGCCACATGGAACTGTAAGTCCAGTTAAATCTCTTTTGTTCCTATTTTTGGATGTCTTTATCAGCAGTGTGAAAATGAACTAATACAAATATAAGTAAGTGAAACGGGGCATGGAACTCAACTGTTCACAGCTGGGAATGCCAGACTAAGGTGCTTGGGCCTATTCTGAGGGCAGTGAGAAGTCAGTAAATAATAATATTGTGTCAGTAACAATATTACTAGAATTGGCTTGGAGGATAGAAAGAAAGAACAGTTAAGGAGCTCTTCAAATGGTCAAGAGATGGAGTAAACATGAAATTACTCAAATCAGGTCAGAGTTGATTCAGTTGGCAGAAAAAAGCATCAAAGTGAGAACAAATGGCAGGACACAACACGTTTTGATCAGCATCCAGATGGGGGAATGGTTCAGCTTTTTTCTTTACAAAAGGGTGGGAGAGGAAAGGAGGAGAGTGCCATCAAAAGGTACGAAGGGAGAATAAACAGGTAATGGTGTGCTCAATGACAGAGATCACCCAGTTTTCTACTTCCCAGGGCAGCTTCTTTCTTTCAGATCTGTACAAACTATTGCTGATCTCTATGACTGCCTGCTCACATTTGCTTCTTCTCAAGGATACTGGTTTAAGAAAACTCTGAAATAAGGAAAGACTCTTGCTCATTTATTTTAAGATAATATAAGAAAGCAAGACTTAGGGGGAGCCTTTGTTATTTTAACAAACAATGTTGTCGATGGAAAGAAGAGTGAAGAATTAGAAACATAAATGCAAGCCTGAGCTACTGAAGCACAGAAAGTTCCTGAGGTCTCTTGCACCAAATGAGCCCTTTCCTGCTGTTGCTGCTGTCTTCACTACATATTTCAGAAAGGAAATAAAATAAAATTGGTGCCAAGTGAAATATTTACTGTTTTGACTAAAGAGGACATGAATAATTGGAAGTTCTTTATACTAATAAATTCCAGGGGCCACTTCCTGCTGTCAAGTTCCAGTGGTAGCATTTGGCAAAATCATGCATGAAGCTCTGGTGGCATACTACGGGGTCACCCAAAGAGAAATCCTGGAATACCCAAGGGAATAAAGGGAAGGAAGAGATACTTGGTGGGCCTGCTTCAGTCAAAGGCCTTTGACAGACCAGCAGAAAACATTCCCTTTAAAACAAGGAAATAAACTTTAAGAAAAAAAATTTTAAAAAACTTTAATGCAAGTGACTTTAGGGTTAACTGAATTCATACTCATTTTTTTTCCTCAAAGAATCCAGGTATTAAAACAGGAAAATATTTTCTTTTTATCACCTAAAAAGGCACATTGTTCATGTCCTACTTAGTTCAAAGTGGAAAATGGGATAAGTATAATTATCAAGTAATAGGATAAACTTTTCAGACAAGTATTAGAATCTAAGCAGCCAGAATTTAATGGACTAGCCAGATGAGGGCTCCTCCTTTGGGCCACTCAATCCACTTCTCCTGGCCTAATTCCAGGAATGGGGCCATTGCTCAGATTGGGATGAAACGTTCTCTGCAGGAAATGACTCAAGAGTCAATTTACCAGACATGCCAGAAAGCAGCCCTGTAGCTTTACAATCCCACTATATGTTTTCTTTGGTTGATACACTATTAATTTTTGTGAGGATCACTATGGTTTTCTTGGGAAAGCTCTGGTACTGTTTCTGTAGGGCAAAGGGGCAGAGGAAAAAAGGAAAGCAGCATTTAGTTATTGATTCAACAAAATAGATGCTAGATAAAATGCTAAATATTGGGACAATATGGCAAGCAAATGACAAGTTCTAAAGGACCCAGCTGAGGTCCCTTGTATGTGATTTCTCTGTATTGTGGTAAATTCAGAGGAGGAACAGCAGTGAGTCAGCCTCTGGGAAGCAGACCCTCTGCTTTTGTATCTGTGCATTTAACATAGCAGGCCCAAGACTGCTCTCCCTATAAAGGCCTACTTGCAAGATTGGCCCTTTGCTGGCATCTGTAAACTTATATTTTGAGAGTGTTCCCATTACTCCCTAACTGATAAGGGTGTTTTAATGAGGTTCAGTTCCTTGTACAAACAATGTAATTTATGCAGAACACCTGCTTTCTTTCTAGGAGTCTGGAATTTTGGTATGTGTGACAGAGGGTGCCTAAATGACCAGTGTCCAATACAAACATTGGATATTAAGTCTCTAATGAGCTTCTCGGATAGACAACATTTCCCATGCGTTGTTATATCTTGTTGCTGGAAGAATTAAGCATGTCCTGTGCATCTCCATTGGGAAATGACTGTTGGAAGCATGTGCCTGGCTTCCTCCAGATTTCACTCGTATGCCTTTTTCCCTTTGCTCATTTTGCTTCATAACCTTTTTGGTAATAAGTTATAGCCATGAATACAACTGTATGCTGAGTCCCTTGAATTCTTCCAGTCAATCACCACACCTGGAGGTGGTCTTTGGGGATTCACTACTCCATCTTTACTGTACCCTATAATTATGGTCAAGTCCCTCAAATAAGTGCTATTTTCAGAAGCTCGTTCAATGGGACTTTCTAAAGGCAAAGAGTATCAGGGTGAATTTCAAAACAGAGAAAAGAAAATGAAGTTTATCCAGACCTCACTAACTCTTGGAGTTTAGTATGTATGTAAAGCTTTCATTGCTTTTGTGTTTTCTTTAGTATTATTTATTATGAGTGTAGTTAAAGTTTGCTGTGTGTTTTTTGTAGTGTCATCTCCTGTGTTTCTTATATTCAGAAGATGACAACTAAAGTTCATGCATCTCAATAATTACTATCAAAATTGTGTTTGTCCAGGTGTTGAGTTCTCCAATATCCAGTTGGAGCACTATTCAATGGCACTTCAGTTGCTGAGTTTATCATGAAAGCTCCTTTCAGAGTTATTTTCCCTCATTTTAAATGAAATTTCATTTGTGAATCTCGGCATCTTTATTTTTAACAATAGAGACATCTACAATGTAGTTACGTGCTTCTTCAAGAAATGAAGTATATATGTGTGTGTAGTTGTGTGCACATATACCTGTGGGTACATGAGTACATGAAGAGAGGGGAGCTCTTCATGTTGTTTTAGCTGGTTATTTTTTGCTTTATTCCTTTTCTTTAACCTACAGACATGTCTTTCTTTTCTACATCTTATTGGTTCTACTATGCCTTCAGATGCAAATATGAGCCCTTTCAAGAGGTCCTGAAAGTTTTTGAGCAGGAGGCAGGAAAATAGAGATCATTATTTGCATTACCTTCAGAGCACTAAGCACTTTTGATGACTCTTTTTGGCAATAAACATGGCAGATACTGGTGGTTAGTACACCCTATAGCCAAACACTTTCTTCCTCCTCCTTTGCTAATAGAATTTGATTTGAGGTAAATGGCAACATACTAAGCTCTAGGAAGGTAATCATGATTGGTCCAAGTTGCTTCCTTTCTCCAGTGGTTGTTCAGGGATTGTCATGTGACCCAGTTTTGGTGAATATATCATAAGGGAAGTCTGCTGGAGGCTTCTAGGAAAGGCTTTCCTTTCCCTCAAGATGCATAAGAAGAGAAAGCTCTTTTACTTCCCTCCCTCCTTTTCTGTTTTAAACAAAATCAGGCAAGGACTTGATTTATGGAGGTGAAGCAGCTTCCTAGTGACCATGAAATTACAAATCTGAGAATGAAAGCTAACATCTCATAACAATATAATGAAAAAATGGAAAGAGCCTGGGCCTTTAATGACTTCATTGAACCACCACACTAATCCTGGGGCTACCCTTCTGGACTTTTTTTTTTTTTCACTTTCATAAATGTCCTCATCATTTAAGCCTATAGGTTAGGTTTTCTCTTTCATGTCTCTGAATACATCTTAATACAATCACAAATGCAGTTTGACTCAAAATAATATAACATTGATAGGATACTGTGGATCTCTGTCTAGCTCTGCTGTTTATGTCCTAGGCACCCATCCCCCAGCTGCTGGGAATATGGGCTGTTGACGGCTCAAGTTGTGATATGGAATTGCTTCTCGCAAGGATACAGACCCAAGCAGGGGGTGGCTGATGTGCAGATAAAGCCCTAACCCTCTCCCCTCAATTTGAGACAACTCTGAAGGGCTATCTATAGGAGAATAGCTATGCCATGACATCCTGATGACTTTTTATGTATCCGTATAGTGAAGGCTTGAACCATAGCTTATCTGAGTCTTGGAGAAATGCCTTGTGGTCCTCCCAGAACAAGAGAGGATGGGAGGCCTGTAAGGAGCTACTACGAGGCCATCTCCCACTTGCCTCCCTAGCTCCCTCAGGAAACTGTTTTGAGTTGGTTGCTTATTGCCTCCTAGGTTCTCATGGAGTGTGGGGCTTTCTACCCCATTCCCCCCAAAGCAGGGCTGCAGGTGATAAAGCCACTTTGCTGCAATCTAGAATTGGTTTCTCAGCAACTGGTTATCCCACAATGCATGTGTCAGTCATCCAGCTCCTTTCATTTCAGTGCCATCCTTTGTGATGTGTGGGACAAGGGTTGTGGGGACTGGAACCTTGGGCTTATTCTTCTTTTTGTTATCTATGTAGGTAATAAAGTGTCTAGATCTAAGTGGCTCATTGAATCTTTACCAGCAGCATCATCAGCTTTTGGCCTTTGGCCCTGTCTTATATGTTTGAACTTGATACCCCTCATAGTTCCCAAGGTTTCTGAAGGATTGGCTGAGGCCTCAGGGACAACTGCATTGCAGGCCAGCTTTTCTCTATGCCCAATGTACCTTCCTCTCTTCCCTACACGTGTTTCTCCCAAGAACATTTCCCAGTGAGCCAGCACACAACTCTCTTATTGTCTGTTTCCAAACCTAAGGTAATTGGTCCTAGCAGTGGCCCTAGAAAGCAGACTGTAAAATAGGAATTTAAAGATGGATTATTCACCCACCAGCTGGCAAGCAGGACCTCATCACTTGTGGTGGACAGACCTCTGACATGCTGTAAAGGTGCAGTTGTTAGAATTTTCACCAATGGTGAACTGAGATGGGTGTTCACAGAAAATGTGTACTGGATGAAGCAACATTGCTGGTGCTTGAGAGATAAGGAGGAAATTTTAACTAAAAGACTGGCATTGGGTGGCTGTTGCTAACTGCTATTGATTTGTCAAAGATAGTTCATGACAGAATCAGTGTGATTAATCATCAATTCAAGGCAAATTATGAAAACCAGAAGGCCTCCTTACCAAACCCTAATCTTCTATATCTAGAGGGCAAATCTAGAGGAAGACCAAACCCAGGAATGAATTACATTAGCAAAGCTTCAGAGCAAGTTGAAATCTTAGCCTCAGCAAATCTCCCATGCCAAAGCCAAGTCCTTAATGAGGCAGGACTGCCACCCTGAGATCTGGGGCTAGCTGGGTAAATGCACTTGAGATCTTGAAATGCCAGACTACCCTGAACCCACTGGGCTTGCAGAGTGGTTCCTTTTTGGAAGATAGTGATACTCCTTCTCATGCCTTGCGCAATAAACCTTACAAAGTTTCAGGGACCTGTCAGGGAAGTTTTAGGAGTGTAGTGATCTGGGCCATGCCAGAATATCTCCTCCAAAGTAAAGAAAAAGTTATTGGATCTTTTCCTTCCTATGACCGAGAGAGATGCACAGCTCTTGGCAGGCTTCATCAGTTCTGGGGGCAACATATTTAGAACTTAAGAATACTGTCTTGACCTAATTACCAAGTGACATGAAAGGCTACTGGCTCCAAATGGGGCCCAAAGCAAGCCAACCCAAGACACAGCCCTGCTGCTTCAGCCATGTAATTTGGCAGACCTTTAGGTACTGTAAGTATCTGCAGTGGGAAAAGATGCCAGATGAAGTTGACAGTAATCCCTATTCATAGGTCGGGTAGGCTCAGTAGCATCACTGTTGGATGAAAGTGGTACATCTGTAATTGGGCATTAGCGGGGCCACAGGACATTAGTAAGCTGCACAAACGGAGACTATGCCATTCACCACGGTGGTCCTGACACCTCTGCAGCAGCCCACACCTATGCCTGCAAGAGGGATCTTGAAAAATGCTTATAACTGAGTGTGTTATGGGCTGAGTTGTGCTCCAATCCCCCATTCATATGTTGAAATCCTAACCCTTAGTACCTCAGAATGTGACTGTTATTTGTAGATAGGGTCTTTAAAGATGTAATTAGGTTTAAATGAGGTCATTGAGGTGGACCCTAATTCAGTATGACTTGTGTCCTTATAAGAAGAGGGGGTTAGGACGCAGACCTAGCCAGAGGAACGATCGTGTGAAGACACAGCAAGAACGCAGACTTCTGTAAAGCAGACATCTACGTATTTATTTGTTTATTTGTTAATACATATGTAAACATACGAGGAGGGAGGCCTCAGAGGAAACCAAACCTGCCAACAGCTTGACCTTGGACTTCTAGCCTCCAGAATTATGAGAAAATAAATTACTGGTTTTTTAGCCACGCAGTCTGCAGTATTTTGTTACAGCAGCCCTGGCAACCAGCACAGAGTGAAAAGGAGAATAATACGGCAGGAGCTGGAACAGAACACAGGAGTCAGGGCATTTTTGTCAAATTTTATGGACAAGTTTTAAGCATATTTCTTTGCTGAAAGAAGAGTAGAGCAGGCCTAGCCTCCAAGGCCAGGGTGGTTTTTAAAATATTATCTCAGGGCTTCATCTCATATGTTTCTGGTTCTTGACTTGGCAAGAAATTGATCATATTAATTTGACTATGGCAATGCAGTTGTAACTGCCTGATGGGTTCTTCCTGTCCGCTGTACATAAAATCAACTCACCGAGACCATGGCATTAAGTAAAGAAAGAGTTTAATTGATGTGAGGTGGGAGACTGAGTTATTACTCAAATCAATTTCCCCAAAGGCTTGGAGGTTAGGGGTTTTTCAAAGATAATTTGGTAGGCAGGGGGATAGGGTAGGGGGCATGCTGATTGGTTGGGTCAGAGGTGAAATTATAGGGAATCAAAGTTGTCCTCTTGTGCTGAGTCAGTTCTTGGGTAGGGGCCACAGGACGGGGTGGCAGGTCCTGGTGGAGCCATCGGTTGTCAGAAATGCAAAAACCCTTGAAAAGGCGTCTCAAAGACCAGTCTTAGGTTCTACGATACTAATGTTATCTCCAAAAGTAATTGGGAAAGTTGCAAATCTTATGACCTCCAGAATAATGGCTGGTACTTATTTAGAATTCAAGCCCCTCTCACCCTCCTAACTTGGCGGCCTTTCGGTTTTACAAGAACAGCTTAGTTTTTGGGAAGGGTTATTATTATTTAAACTGTAAACTAAATTTCTCCCAAAGTTAGCTTGGCCCACGCCCAGAAATAAGCAGACAGTCAACCTGTGAGCCTGGAGGCAAGATAGAGTCAACCATGTCACATTTCTCTTATTGTCATAATTTTGCAAAGGCTATTTCACAGTAAGCATTTGTTCATCAGGAGAAAGTGGCTTTTTTAATCTTGAAAAAATCAGTCCAATCAAAGGGTGGATTCACCGTTGAATTGGTAGAGAGGACCTAGTGGCCTAAGGTAAAGAAAAATTTTCATAACCAAACTCATTTAATAACAGTAAGTGTGTTGGCCGGGCACAGTGGTGCACACCTGTAATCCCAGCACTTTGAGAGGCCAAGGCGGGCAGATCACATGGTGAAACCCCGTCTCTACTGAAAATACAAAAAATCAACTGGGCGTGGTGGCACGTGCCTGTAGTTCCTGCTAATCAGGAGGCTGAGGCAGGAGAATCACTTGAACCCCGGGCGGTGGCGGTTGCAGTGAGTCGAGATTGCACCACTGCACTCCAGCCTGAGCGACAGAGTGAGACTCTGTCTCAAAAAAATAAAAAAGAGTAAATGTGTTAATTAAACATTTTCATCATATTTACGATCCACTGAAATTTTTCAGGTTTCCAATTCATTTTGTGTTGAGCAAGCAAAATCATTTTTACTTTAATATTTAATCAACATTATTTTAACTTTAATTTTCTTTGAGTTAAGTAGATTCTATCCATGCAGCAGCATATGGCTTATTTTCATAAATGGGCCACATTAGAATCCACTCTCAATCTAGCTCAGTTCAGATCTACAGACAAAAAAATCACTTTCAAAATAAGCATTGAAATATGTTTAGGATATTAGGATTTCCCAGTTCAGTGATTTTCACTGTGGCTTCTATACGTTCTAAGCTTCAAATTATATTATACTACCTTGTTTCATTTTGATTTTGTTTTCTGTTTGTTTTGCTTTTAAATTATGCAAAGCGTGACACATATATGTTGAATACATTCAGCACAAGAACCCACACTTCTAATGCCCTATATGCATTCTATTCACATGAAGAATTTTGAGTATTTTTAATTTTTATTTTAATACATATGTAAAGAGGAAAATAATTTATATTCATTTAATGCAAAACAAAATACCCTACA
This sequence comes from Theropithecus gelada, assembly GCF_003255815.1. Lineage (NCBI taxonomy): Eukaryota > Metazoa > Chordata > Mammalia > Primates > Cercopithecidae > Theropithecus > Theropithecus gelada. The sequence continues at coordinate 78,298,481 of NC_037671.1, read as the reverse complement.
CTATGGTGTTGTGTACTATGGTCACTTTCAAAACCAAGCAAAAACAAATTTACTCAGCATAAACTTAGTTATACCACATAAATGTCAGTTCAACTCTGTACATTGGTGAGGCCTGAGAAATAATATAAATTAGAAAGTTTTTAAGCTGTCGTGTTTATTACATTCTCCATTGTGGAATGGGTAGAGAGAAAGGAAAGTAAGCTGAAAATGCTAAATATTTTGATTGATGTTTATTGTTCACATATATTTTATGTCACAAAGTATTTTAAATTTTATTAAACCAGCTGTAGGAGTGGAGGATAAATGCTTTCTGCTTTACAAGGAGGATTTTCTGATATAGGAACCCACAAATAACTGATGGGCAGTTGAGCATACTCAAGATCCATTTTTACAGCCTCTGTCAGGAGTTTCAGATTCATATCTTCAGTAGTTTCCTCGTATTCTGATTTGAATTGGGTTTGACTAGAGGTCAGGAAGTAGGAAAGATATCTTACAGAAAGGTCTCTCTTCACGACCATAAATACTATCCAAGGGAAGCTGGCACAAAATTGTATTTCTCTGCTATTGCTACAATTTACAATTTTATTCCCTAACCCTTTCCCCTCCCCCAAAACACACACACTTGAATCATTTATGTGTGCAGGAGACTGTGTCAGCCTCCAGGCCACCCCTGACCTCTTACCCTAATGTTCTCACTCTTTTCCTCCACTGCAATCAAGGAAACCACTTCCTCAGAGTTTTTGCTTAATTCTTTAATTCCAAGTCCTTTTTGTTTTTTTCTTTTTTTTTCTTTTCATGGTTGGTGTTCCCTCTATGAATTGTCTGGCACTTTGTGTCTTAAAACTCTCTCAAATCTGAGCTCACCTCCAATCTTCAGTTTCCTGAAGCACAAAGAGAACAGCCCTCACGCTTGGTCAATGTAGAGCAACAAAGTAAAGGTACAGTCTCAGCTGTCTCTCTTTTAGTTATGTGGCTCTAGGCAAGTCACTCAACCTCTGGGGAATTTGGTCAGTCAACAGTAATTTTACAAAAACATTTACAATTTATAACTTTTATAATTTTATAATTATTGTAATAAACTTACAACAATTTTACAATCACTATTTCTAATATTTGTTAATGCATAACAAATTGTTGACGCTTTTCTCAAAAATTCTAATTTCCCTTGGCTTTGATATTTCCCCCAGTGGATTTTTGTGTTCTTTGAGTTGCAAGAACTATGACTAATTTTCTTTGAATGGTTAATACCTCCTGTCTGGCAATTGCTTTATATTTCAATAATATTTGCTGAATGAGAAAATGAAGAAATTAAATAAAAGTAAATAATATGTGTGACAAGCAGTGTTCCAACATTAAACATGCTATATAAATGTGAGCTGTTATTTTTTCAGTCATTCATTCAACTAACAATTCTGGAGTGCTTGCCCTGTGTCAGGCACTGTGCTCGGCAGACAGGAGAAGTCTCTTGTCCATAGCAGCAATTCTTATTTTTATTTTTTTTTTATTTTTATTTATTTATTTTTTTTTTTTTGAGACGGAGTCTCACTGTGTCTCCCAGGCTGGAGTACAGTGGCGCGATCTCGGCTCACTGCAAGCTCCGCCCCCCGGGTTCACGCCATTCTCCCGCCTCAGCCTCCCAAGTAGCTGGGACTACAGGCGCCCGCTACCGCGCCCGGCTAGTTTTTTGTATTTTTAGTAGAGACGGGGTTTCACCATGTTAGCCCGGATAGTCTCGATCTCCTGACCTTGTGATCCACCCGCCTCGGCCTCCCAAAGTGCTGGGATTACAGGCTTGCATAGCAGCAATTCTTAACATGGCAGAGTTTATTACTGAGTACTCACAGAAGAGCTACTGTAACTGGATAGTGAAACATGACTGAGAGTGAAACATCTGAATAGTCCTAAGAAAGAATAACACTTTGACTTTATGAGAGCACTGATGATTAGTAATGCAAACAACATTCTAAATCTAATATTTAATTAATAAAGAGCATTTTACCCAAATATGTCGCTCTCCTTTTCCTGTCTTTTTTTTTTTTTTTACTTTGCAGTGGATAAATTCACATTTTAATATTTTATTTTCTTTAAGGAATCAGATCAAATCAAAATACATACCAAATACCTATTGGGCCCTTAATTCATGCATATCATCACTTTTTTCAAACAAGAGAAGAATTTAGCCTTTTGAAACTTCTTCAGTGATAGTCAGTGGGCAAATAGTTCTTTCTATTAAAAATATTGACACTAAAAAATACTGAAAAGGGCTAGTTACACAATTTAATTCCCCAAAATGTGTTAAAATTGTACTAAATACTGGGTCCATTTCTGAAGGCCGTACCAAACTGATTTACATATCACTGCTGCCTTTAAGGAGCTTAACTTTAGTAAAAGAGGTAAGACATGCATTCAAATATCCAGATATAATTGTGGAAAACATATATCATAAGGAAGGAGTTAATTTATGCACTGTCAAATATTCAGAGAGAAATTGCGGTTATTGTAAATGGATCATAATGACAGCCTCACAAGGTGTTAAAATTGCCTATAGAGCCTTGAAATAATTAACGAAGTGTCTCCAGTGGAAAAATCAGTCATTTCCTAGTTATTACCCAAGCCTTTACTATTCTGATTGCATGCATAATCTCAGAGGCTTTTGTGTAGTAACAGTAATTCATCTTGTACTTTATGTAGTCTTTTCAGTAACCATTGTTTGTATCTCTAAATACAGTCCACACAGACTCAGCTTTTCAATGCAATATTAATGTGGCATGTGCATAGAAATGTTCTCATTTACCTGTCTTTGCTGCTCTTATTCTAGTACTTTAAAAGCAGTTTGCAGCGAGACATTTGTTCCTCTTATCATGTGAGATGGGCTTATAGCTCACATATAGTGGAGGCATAATAGCTAAACAGTTATTATTTTAGCCTGGAGGATCATAGATCTGCCCCCTGGGATTTATGCAGTAGTTTCAAAGCCCAAGTTAAGTGAAATGTGTATTGTCAGACTTGCTTTACTATTCCTTCAAATGAAAGTTTAATCAACTTGACATTTACAGTAAGTAGTGTCTTGGTGACAGCATTTATGCAGCATACAGCAATCTCTATCCAAAAGTAAATATGAAAATATGGAATGAAGAAGGGAGGTTTGAGTGTCTAATTAAGACTCCAAGTCTAAAAACAGTCTTTCAAGGGCTGAGACATAGCTGAAGCCATATCATGATTTAGAGGCCATCCTTTTTCCTCCACAGAGTTTTCAGGTTTTATGAGGGGGAAAAAAGGGTAAAGAGGTCAAATAAGTTTGGGAAACACCTCTGTCAAACATAGGAAAAAATTATTAAGAACTTCTGAGAATATTTAGTAGGCTAATGCATAATTTTAATTTCCTTAAAAGACATATATTGTGCACTTTCCAGAACTTTTATGATCACAGAAACTTTTTTTTTTTTTTTTTTTTACAGGAAACAGCTTTTGAGACAAATGTTCCACGGAAGGTGTTTTAGTGCCAAAGAATTTTGCTTCTTCCCTGGGGGTTGTTTTACCTTGTCATTTTCACAATGGAGTCTATTTTTCTTTAGTTTTCTTCTCTACCTCATTAGAGCTTCTTGAAGTTTCTTCAAAACTTTATTTTAAAAAACTTCTATTTCAGAAGTTAACAGGTAAAATTCAAGTAAATATCTATTTTATAGAGTTTTTGATATACCAACATAGATCTGTTAAATAGATTTATATGATTTTGGTTATACTGTGTTTATGAGACTTGATTTATCATGCAATACATTGTTTATAGTTCATGAAAGTGCAATTATTTGAACTAATGATTTCACTTACATGAAGTACCTAGAGTACTCATAAAACTCAGAGACAGAAAGTAGAATGGCAGTTGCCAGGGACTGAGGGGGCATGAGGAATGGGGAGGGGTTGTTTAACGACTATAGAGTTCCAGTTTTGCAAGATGAGAAATTTCTGGAGATAATTAGTTGCTCAACAATGGAACTATGCTTAACACTAACGAGCCATATACTTAAAAATGGTTGAGATGGTAAATTTTATGTTATGTGTATAGTACCACAATTTAAAAATTATGTGATTTTCAATATAGTACTTTATTAAACCTCATTAAATGTAAAGACAAAAATTGAATTATTTGAATATTTGAAATTATTTATCTCTTTATAAAAAGAGAAAACTGGACTGGTAGAGAAAAAAAAAATCTCTACCAGAGATTTTTGACTAGAACGGAAATCTAAAACTTTTGAAACAGTCTCCTCAATTAAGGCAGCAACTAACAATGCAAATATTTGGTATTCTGGTAAAACTTCAAAATTTTATGGATTTTAAAATAAAAGATACTTTAAAATTTCAAGTTGTTTCCTCAAATATACATATAGAGATTCTTATTAATCATATTTGTATCCATATTAATTGTATATTTCTAAATTAACTTCTGTTACCGTGCATTTAGATATTTATCCCTAAATTTTAACTTTTGGTGCTCCAAACTGCTATTACAATTACTAATATGATTTCCTATCTAAGTGATTTTTGGCTAGATTTCTGGAAACATTTGCCATCATTTAGGAAAACTATGTACTCTACAATGAGGAAAATACGTTTCTATACTCCTTTCTTCTCTAGCTGTGTTCTAGAGAACCATTTGGCTTCTTTGTTCCATTTGGGTGGTATTTAGTAAAGTTATAATTCCCTCAAGAATTTAAGGGCATGTGGAAAGTAAATACAAACCCCACATAGAACTTAATAATCACGTGTAGCAGTATTAGAAAAACACAATACATACAGCAGCAAAAACTCCTCTCATACCAAGAGTGTTTGCTGTCTGCTCCCCTTTTATGTAGCACTGGGCAGGTGCTCCAAGGAAATAGATACAGGGTTTTCAATTAATGAATGACAACGGAAACTTTAATATTCCTGCCACACAGTCAAATCTGTGCTGTATGAAATAAAACTGTATTCACTGTGTACAAGTAGAGTGGTAAATGCACACAGTGAGATGATAATTGAAGAGGGAGTTAGAAGAACTCTAGGTGAAGAGAATTGCAGGTGTACTTGCCATTTGTCTTTCTTCAAGTCCCAGAATAGAGTTTTAGTAACTATCTGTATTATTAAGGAGGGAAGCCTATGGAACTGTTACAGGGTCAACATTTCAGGAGCAAGATGAGACTTGGAGGCAGGGTTGGTAAAGAAAATGCGACTAGAACAACAGAAAGGCATAATTTACAGGAACTGAAATTATCCCTGAAGAGAAAAATATCATCTCTTCATGATCAGAATGAAAATGTCTCTCATGAGCCCCGAGGTACTAGAAATTTCCATAGTACCAAAAAGTATGAGTGATCAATGTTGAGATGTGACCAAATTCACACTTGGTTACATAGGCCTGGAGGACAAGAGACTTAAGGTTGGTGAGGAGGCTGCAGGAGAGAAATAGGGAAACAGGATGCCCTATGAGTTCCCACCTATTGTCCACCCCTGAATCTTCAGAATATCTACCTGGAAAGAGAGCCCCATGGGAATGAGAATTGTGCCTGTGAAGAAGGGGAGAAGGACCCTTCATTTTAGCCTTATGTCTGAAAGTGTTAAAAATGCAGAAAATAATCATACAGAGACTTCATCAGAATAATGTAAAGATGCAGTTCATGAAGAAGTCAGGAAAAGGAGAGCTTCCCCACATACAGCATAGGATACGACAAGGTAATCATTGTGAGAGCTTTTGGAGAGGTCTTAAAGCTGTCAGTGATATAGGAGAGGAGTAGTGAAGTGCTGGGTAGAGAAGAGTGGGGTCCCTGTCGAGGGCTCCACCATCAGGCCTGTGCCCACAGACCCAAATGAGGACAGGCATTTCTGTTTTCACACTGAAAAAGTTGCCTTTTGGTCTGCCACGCCCCCCATCCTGTGCCCATAAAAACCCCGGACCGTAGCAGGCACACACACAAGCAGCTGGATGTTGAGAGGAGCAGAGAAGCAGAAGAACACACCAACAGACACCAGCAGACACTGGCAGGCCACTGACAGCAGGATGACCTGAAAATCAGTCAGGGGTTATCAGAGGAGAGTCTGGCCGCTTCCCATTCCATTCCCCTTCTGGCTCCCCATCCACCTCACTGAGAGCTACCTCCACCACTCAATAAAACCTTGCACCCAACCCATCCTCCAAGCCCATGTGGGATCCAATTTTTCTGGTACACTAGGGCAAGAACCTGGTATACGGAAAGCCCTCTGTCCTCAGGATAAGGCAAAGCGTCTAATTGAGCTGATTAACACAAGCCACCTGCAGATGGCAAAGCTGAAAGAGCACACTATAACACACGCCCACCGGGGCTTTGGGAGCTGTAAACAACTCGACCCTAGATGCTGCCATGGGTTCGTAACCCAAAAACACTCTCCACGACCAGCCTGTCTTCGTGTTCCCCCTAGGGGTTTGAGCAGTGGGGTAGGGAAGAAGCGAGCCACACCCGTGTCACGTGCCCTGTGAGGGGGATAAGGGAATTCCTCCCATTTCATCAGCATCTCATCATTCATTGTTTTTATTCCCCACCCCCTACTTCATATAGTATTTAGTGCAAAATTCTAAAATAAACAGGGTATATGATTCTTCAATTCTGGGTCAAAGAAAAATGAGAAAGCTAAGGAAATTGTATCCTAATCACATATACAGTCTTTAGAGTGAGAGCAGCTGGAGAGAAGGGAGGGAATCCACCACATGCCTGAAACCTGGAGGGCATAGGAAAGCCTACTTGGGATGGAGCAGTGGGCTAGGGGTTTTACCCAAAAGAGATCCCACATAGACCCTCACTATTGAAGCGACTGATTCAAACTTATATATTTATTATTTTTCAGATGAACTGCTACAATGATACTATAACAGAATCATTTCCACTAGAAGCCCAGATGTATTAATACAATTTATTAAGCAAAGCTGTAAAATGAAAGAGAAAGTAGTTTTTTTAAAGCTCCCTTGTAAAGCAAAAACAACGGGAAATCCTAAATCTAGTTACTAAATCATTTGGTCTTTTTTCTCTAACAGTAAATCATTTGAACTAAGAGTTGTGCCTGAAGAAGTTTTTAAAATTCCCTGTTTAAGTCTAAGAAACACCCCTAAATGTGTCATCTGAACTCATCATTTCACAGAACCCAACCTGGATTCTTTTCGCTCGTGCACACTTGATTTCCTATCAGTAGTGACCCAAGGTTAAATGGCATGATTATTTTCTTCAGTTCATAGAGTTAAAGTTTATTCTGCCTCGTAGCTTCCTGCTGAGGTATCTTTTTACATTAGTTCCCATATTGTGTGATTTGAAGGCTCTGCCTCCATGGACAGTTCCAGAACGCATCGTGCTGCTTCCTGCAGCAGTTCATGCACAAACTCCCAACTGCTTGAAAGTGGCTCCCAAACCTTTCCATGCACAAAAATCACCTGGATCTTGTTAAAAATACTGACTCCTGATTTTACATGTTGAAATCAATTTTCCCAATGGTTCAATTGCAGATGATTCTCAGATCCTGCTTTGACAAACACTTTTTATTTTTTCCTGTCCTGTCTCTTTAATGAAGTTTTTCCAAATCCTGTGCAAAATACGGATTTCTTCCTCTGTCTATCTAGAGTGGGATATTGACCTCTGATTTAGCCCTGGATAGTTTATCTTCTTGTATTGTTGCTGATTTCATGTGTTATATCTCAGTTGTGAAATATACCGAACACTACCGGGAAGAATCCCATGTCTTAAGTGATTGTACAGTAATATATAATAAGCTTTAAGTAATACTGGTATGGAGTATCCATGGAACAGAGAGCCTTTAATAGTGAAAGAATGGGCCGGGCGCGGTGGCTCAGGCCTGTAATCCCAGCGATTTGGGAGGCCAAGGTGGGCGGATCACGAGGTCAGGAGATCGAGACCATCCTGGCTAATAAGGTGAAACCCCGTCTCTACTAAAAATACAAAAAATTAGCAGGGCGTGGTGGCGGGTGCCTATAGTCCTAGCTACTCGGGAGACTGAGGCAGGAGAATGGCGTGAACCTGGGAGGCGGAGCTTGCAGTGAGCAGAGATCTTGCCACTGCACTCCAGCCTGGGCGACACAGTGAGACTCCGTCTCAAAAAAAAAAAAAAAAAAATAGTGAAAGAATGGAGTAATTTATATCCTTGGAGATAAATGGACAAAGAGGACCTGGGAGAAAGCAGAGGCATTAGATAAAGGATGTATTGGGATATGCACAATGTTGCAGCCCAATCCTTTGGTGCCACTATAGACATAAAAACATGAGGCAATCCGCACACAACGTGGGGCACCACAGAGCCAGGGAGACCCATGGACAGGCTCTGTCTTTCCTTGCTTTCCTATGTTTCTTGGGTGTGTCTTTTCTAAACTTTAGCATACCCAACTAGAAAATAAAATTGTATTATGTGTTGTCGAAGATCCCTTCTGATGCTACAGAGTTTAGAAATTTTTTTGTATCTGGGGAAGATACCAACTATATTGGAAACATTGGTGTTATACAAATGAAGAATTTTCTGGTTGTGAAGTTGTCACTGTCTTTGTTCTCAGTTTTCTTTTTTTAATTTCAAATTATTTTCTCATTTAAAAAATCTTTACACATATTTTCTCCACTGTTTTACATCCCTTATACATTAGAGGCAAGGCTATTTGATATTATATGTGATTATTCTGATTCTATATGTAATTATACTGAGGCTTTTTAGCACACTGCTATTCATTTCTGCCACTTCTATGGGAAATGTCTTCTTGGAAGATTTTTGCATCTGAGAACCTCCCTGAGATATTCTATTTTATTATCCTGTCTTCCTTTTGCCAATATCATCTGTAAAATCTTTATCCACTTCATCTCACAATTTATTTTTCCTTTCCATTGCTCTGTAAAATGTGCATTTCACAATACAACTACATTATACAAGTCCCAGGCTTCTGCTAGACCTAAAAGAATATGTGTGGTTTTATAAGTAAGGTTTTTATAAGTTGATTTCTATTATTTATAGCTGATATATAGGTGTTATTTAAGTACCTTTAGTTTTACAATAGAAATGATAATAGGGAATTAGATTTTTTCAAATATCCCGTAAAATTTCTACTAGAAGTATTTAAAATTATATCACTTTTCTATCTTTTGTAGCATAATACATTTCAAATATTTAGTTTATTTAAATTTTGTTTAATGCTAAACATTATCACTTTTTATTATCTAGGTAAAATGACAAAAGTTAAGAAAAAATTAAAAGGAAAATATTAGTAATAATTCTCTTAATTTACTGTAAAACTTTTCATTCGTGAATGTTGAATTAATCATAGCATAATGCCATTTTGTAATTCTTTTTGCTTGCTGATATATCATAAAAAGTATCATGTAATCATTATAATTTTTAATGGTTGCATAATGTTTCATTGAGTTAGTGTGACAAATTTTCCATCATTTTGCATGTTTAGGCTTGGATTCTATTTCTTTATTATTTTTTGGTACTGCTATGATTCATGCAAATAGTCTTTTTCTACTTTCAGATTATTTCCTTACAAATAGGATAACTAAGTTAAAAGATAGAAATGTTTTGTGGGTTCTGAGGAAAATTATTATTATATTGCTTTCTAAAATGTATTATTTCACTTTTCGTTGCCACTCTCAGTATAAATGCATTAGTGAAACACAGCTTTATCCTAAGCAGCAAGTATAGCAAGTGTCATTCACTTTTTAAAACATTGTGGTACAACATATACAACATAAAATTTACCCTTTTAACAATTTTTAAATTGTTGGCATTGAGTACATTCATAATATTGTGCAACCATCCCTACTATCCACTTCCAGAGCTTTTCCATCACCCCAAACAGAAACACTGTATCTATTAAATAATGTCTCCTCATTTTCCCCTTCTCAACCCCTGGTAACCTCTATTCTATTTTCTGTCTCTATGAAACCTATTGTAGGTACTTCAGGTAAGTGGAATCATACCATATTTGTCTTTCTGTGACTGGTTTATTTCACCTAGCAATATGGTTTTAAGATTCATCCATGTTGTAGCATATATCAGAATTTCATTCCTTTTTAAGGCTGAGTAAAACCTCATTGTATGTATTTACATTCTGTTTATCCATTCATTGATCCATGATTATTTGGGTTCTTTTCCACCTTTTGGTTATCATGAATAATGCAGCTATGAAAGTTGGTATATGAGTATTTGAGTCCCTACTTTTCAATCTTTGGGGTATATGTGGAGAAGTGGAATCATTGGATCATATGGCAATTCTGTTTAACTTTTGAAGAGTGTTATTCTTTCATGGTCAATAAAAAGTTCTTTGATTTTTTTGCTTATTTGTTTTCTACTTTTCATGTTTGCTTTGTTTTGGCATAGCTTTTACTTTTTAAAATCTCAACATTTTCCTTATCTATATTAATTTATATTGCATCTTCTATAATTATCAGTTCATGTCCTCTGTCCATTTATTGATTACCTCTTTTTCTGAATGTTTTTCTAAAAATTTGAATGAGACCTATCATGGACATCTCCTTCTTTTGCCTACTCAGAGTCCTTTCTCTTTTATACATGGATTTTCCTTTGGGAATTATCCCTCTTCTGCTGCAGAATACACAGCATCAGACATGTGCCCACTCCCTGGCCAATTAAACACTCCCTGGTGCTTGAATCCAGAAAATAATGAAACAAAAATAGAAAAGGATGAAAGCCACATCAAGATGCCCATAGCTTTCTGAAAGTCTGCTCAGCCATTAGAGTTTCTCATATTTACATGAAATTTCCCTTGGTTCTCATTCATACCAAGAACTGATATTTTTGTCTTTAGTTTTACAAGGTGCATCACATAATTTAATTCAAAAAATTCTTTTTTAAAAATAAATTATCTAGAGTTGATTTCTATTGTTGATAATTAGATTTGATAGAATAGTTACCAATATCATATAATTGATCCTTAGTCAAATTTATATAATATTTTTTCCCAGTTTGTGGACTTCTTTTTAATTTTGTTTTTTCACTTTTTAGAAATGTTTAATTTGTAGAATTAAATCTCTAAGTTTTTATGTGACTTTTTTTACTCAATTCCTTCAAAGCTAAAAATTAGCTTCCCTCCACCAGTCTAATCATTAATTTCTTCACTTTTTATTTTGACTACATCTAAATTATTCCAATTTATACCCAATTTTTCATTATTCCTAAATATATATATTTTTAATGCTTACTAGTGGCAAGTGACTTTAGATTGATTAATATGTTTTTATGTAGCTCCAGCTCTCCAGGTCTCTTAACCTGTTTGATTTCATGCTATAACAGATAGTTCTCACTTGTTGAGGAATCCATTCCAAAGCTCCTAAGGGTAATGATGTTCTATATATACTATATTTTAGGAAAGAAGGAAATGGTAGAAGCATATGCATAGCTATTCTTTGTTGCTCTTCCTAGTCTCAGTTCTTCTTCTTTTTTTCTTATCAGTGGAGCAAGGATGACAATTCTATAGGCGGCAGGAGAGGCTCTGGATTGTAATCCAGTGGGGAAGCAAAGGCATGGGCTGGGAAGAAAGCCCATCAGAAGCCAGGGTGAAACGGGGAAATGTAGAACATGGGAGAGTTAACTAAGTGAAAATGATATAAAAGTATTGGAGGCTCACTCTTGGCCTCATGCAAAAGGGACTAACCTGAGCACTTAAAACAGAGATGCAAAAATAATATCAAGAATGTAAGACTCTTATTACATAAAAATTCTAATACAGAAGCTAAATATCTACAGTAGGTACTGATGATGGTGGTGGTCCATCTGGAGCAGCTGCTGCAGAGACACCTGCTGCAGCAGAGAGGGCATAGCAATGGCTGTGTGCTTTGTGGAGCTGGCAGGGGCAGGATCAGGAGGGAGGCCTGCCCCGTACCGAGTTGGCAGGGCGGGAGCCCCATACTCCTAGGTACAGCTTTAGCTGCCTAGCCATGGCTCCAGGCCCCCGCATTCCTGGGGCTCTCAGGGACTGGGAAGCCCCATGCCCCTGCAAGTTTGAAAGTGCCCTGCTCCCTGGTCTCTCCCAACTCCTGGTGCCTGCTTGGGATGGAGCAAAGTTGTGGCCAACCCCAGGCACTGTCACAACTTGGCCAGCTGTGCCCACACTCAGGGTGGTGTTGACACACCAACCCCCTGCCATCTTGGCCCCTCTGGACTTTGGGTGCTGAGGAGTGTGGGAGAGGAGTAAGGAGTGGGGAGGGCGGCTGAGGGCACCTCTTGGCATGGACATCCTGCATGCTGGAGATGGCATGTTAAAGGACATCTTGCGTGCTGGAGATGGCATGTTGAAGCCCCAGCATGGAGGCTGGTCTGCCAGTTCTGGGCAAAGTCCATGACCAGGAGTGAGATCTTCTTTGATGACCACTCAGCCAATTGGACAGTGCTTTTTCCAGGCCTGCTTATGGCTGCCCATGGACCAATCAGCACACACTGCCTCCATTCTGAGCACATAAAAACTCCAGACTCAGCCAGACTCACACTCATTGGGATGACCTGCCTGCAGAAAGGAACTACCCACTATGAGTCTACTCTCCGCTGAAAGCTGGACACTCATCAGGATGATCTTCCTGCAGAAAACAGCTATCCACTCCAGGTGGATAGCTCTCCACCAAGAGCTGAATACTCACCGGGATGATCTGCCTGAGGAAAAGAGCTACCCTCTACGGGCCTCCTCTCCACTGAGAGCTGGACACTCATCAGGATGATCAGCTTGCAGAAAGGAGCTACCAACTTTGAGTCTCCTGAGAGCTATTCTATCACTCAGTGGAGCTCCTCTCTGCTGTGCTCCCCCTCCAGCTGTCCAGGTACCACATTCTTCCTGGAGGCAGGACAAGAACTTTGGACCTGTTGAATGGGACTGAAAGAGCTAACACAAACAGGGAAGAAACACACCCCCCATTCACCATGTTGCAGGCATTGAGATGAAGAGAACGAGAGAAGAGCTACAGTCCTTTGGGGAGCCCACACCTAGGGGCTCCCCAAGCGAGGGCTGTGACACCCTCTTTAGGGGTCTGCAGTTCCTGGTGTCTCCAAGCTTCCGGACACAAACTCATTTCCCTTGCCCAGACGTGTACCCACATCAGAAGCTGCTTGCCTTACATCTGATCCAGCCACAGTCTTTCACAGAGCTGGCCCCCTGAGCTGGTGCCTGTGCTGACACCTGGAGCTGCCTGTCCTGTCACAGCAGTCGGCATGCCTGGCTGTGAGCAGTGGCCCACGCTCACTCGCTCACACACCCTTTGCTTCTCCATGCCTGGCTCGGCCTTGGAAGGTGTAGGATCCAGGCCAGTAGCACAAACCGAACTCAGCCTGCCAGGCCAGGTGGGTGGAACGAGCCCAGCGGGTCCAAACTCAGGCAAATGTGCCACTGGCCACAGAGGTTTCTGGCTGGAAAAGCCACACTTAAGGATCCTGTGACAGTACCAGCAGAGTTGCTCTGATTGTAACCTAGCCCATCTGATTCTTCTTAATCTGCTATGATTCCTATGATACTCTGGGAACTCTAGGGTTCTACAGGACAAGATTTGAAAACCACTGGTTTAAAAAATAAGAGACGTCATACATCATCATAATTTGTGTCCTGGAGAAAATGGCTGACAGTAGCTTAAATAACACCTCTCTTTGAGGGAGTTTTAGTTGAAATAGGGATCAAAGTAACTGAACCTCAGTAGAAAATTTTCATAAATCAGAGTGAGTGGGAGAATTGATAGTGAGGGAGGTGGCAGCCACAGAACCAATTCAATTGCTCTAAAATCATGTTATTCATCCTGTCACCTACTCCCTGGATGAAGTGATGGCCACAGACAATTTATTGTGAGTCATTGTAATTAGAAGACACTTGATACTTTTTGAGGAGCACACTGTTCACACAAATTAATCCTAATCCTACCAAATAGGCCACTTTATGAATATACCTAGTAATAAATAGTCATTTGAAATGACTCCCAAGAAAGGCTAGTAGAGAAGACTAAAATTCAAATACAATGATGGCAAATTAGAAAAAAGAATTTAAGATTTTTCTCCGAGTCAATCAAACCAGGCTAACATATTTAAAGGGAAAATGGCAAGTGGTGATTATTTAGTGCCTGAGAGCCTGAGGGAGGGTTTTGTTTGTACTGTCAACCAAAGAACTGAATGTTCCAAAATGTCACTGAAGAACAAAATGTCATATGGTGGAATTGATGGCTAATAAAATTAGAGCAAGAAACTATTGAAGAAACTATTACTTTGTGCCACATATAGCCAACTTGTGAAACCCACTGCCACAGGAGGTTATGGAGTTGAACACCATAGATGGATTTAAAATTGAATGAATAACTTTATGACTAATAAATGCCAGTGCCAGTTCTTCATGCTAAGATAAAGGGGTAGTCAAAGTACATGTTTCAGAGCACAGGCCAAGTGCTGCAGGGGTTAGAAGTAGGGACCTTTCCCTTGTAAACACTGATATATAATTAGCCATTCAGAACACAAGAAACATTTCTACCTCTCTGCCAGAACTAGATACTGCCCCCTGCAGAAGTAGGGGTCCAGGAGAGGGGCTGCTGTGGGAGTTAAGTGTGGAAGGATCCTCACTCAGTAAGGGGCCTGTGCTGAGCTTGCACAGCCATGAGCTACCAACAAGCAAGCAAACAAAAAAAGTTGAGAGTGTTCTCCTGCCACCCTCAGTTACCTCCTCCACCACCTCAAACATTTTCATGCTGAGCTTGCATCCTCCTGACTAATATCAACGTTGAGCCACCACCTTCTTCATCAGCTGAGTATCCTGGTGGCCCCATTCTGCCCTCCTTTCTTCAGCAAAATATGTCTCTATTTCTGAGTGTCTGCTCATAGTTCCCATGCATTCTCCCATCTTGATAATCTGGACTGGATCATGAAGAAACATGAAGATCCTTGAACACTTTTCTTGGTGCAGGTGTTCACAGTTCAACAGCTTTGAGGGTCAAATAGGTAATGTAAATGTATGCAGAAGCCCAAGTATGAGAACATTTAACTTTCAGAAATAGAATCACACAGTCTATTTTTACTAAATTAGAACTAAATTAGAAGTGCATGGCATAATGTAAGCAGATATGATATTTGGGATTATATATTAAATTCAAAATAAAAAGATTAACTGAAAATTTTCAAACTCCAATTCTTCTGATTTATAATTAGAAAACTAATATCTTTTTTCTATATAACATGTACTGGACTTTGAATTTCTCCTTAAAATAGACATACAGAATTTGGCCTTGAATCCCTTAAATGAGAAAATATTTTGTTTTATTTTAGCTCATAATGGCGAACACATGTTTTCAATATACATAGTTTGCTTTTACGTTTAGAGTAACCACTTTCAAGACATTGAAGAAATCTAATCATATTTTGCTATCAGTATCATATTATAATGCTACTTGGTTTATTTGATAACTTCATTCATTCATTCTATCAGTATTAATTGTGAAAAACAAAGTGAAAAACATTTGTTTATTTTTAAAAAGTTTGCAGTTAGAGAACTTTCATTGGAATTAGGTTTTCAACTCTGCAACTGGGGAATTACTGTACTTTCCAATTCTGAAAACTGAGTCTGGTTTAAAAAGTGTGGTAGATTATTTCTTGCCAAAGAAACAATTCTTTCTAAAAAGAAAATAATCAAAACATAAATTTTAAAAAAATTATAATCTCCCTTGCATAAAAAAAAAACTAATAATTACTTTTCATGGTAGCATTACTTATTTGATTTGCTTCTAAAATAGAACACTATTGAAATTTCTGTTGTTTCTCTCAGCTCATTAAGTTCTCATCATGCATTATCTTTCTGTAGTTTGTTCATAATGATGACTTCAGTTGCATCCTTTTGACAAAGACATACTTTGCGTATTAAACATGTAAGAGTTGTCTCCAATTGTTTTCCTTGTAGAAATCTTTCACCTGCTTGGTTAAATTTATTCTTAGGTATTTTTTAAGTTACTGTAAATGAAGAGTGCCTTCTTGATTTCTCTGTCAGCTATTACATTATTGATAAACAGAAACACTACTGATTTTTGTATACTTATTTAGTTTCTTTGAAAACAACTTTGCTCTCTCCTACTTTTCTTGAATTATACTGTCTTTGCAGTCTCTTTGTCATTTTCCACTTTTGCTACAGACATGGAGTCACAGAATACAGAAAAATAACAGCACAACTATGATAAAAGTGGAAACTGATACGATCATTGTCACGCTCATAAGATGTGACTCTAGTAAACTGGAGAGAACATGCCATTCTAAAGAGAATGGCAATTACACAGTTCCAGCCAATTGCCACCTTGTAAGACTGAGGCCCAGTGTTTTGAGAACATCTGGATGATTCCAGAGAATTAAAATACCCAGAATTTCTCCCAAGTTTTAAATGTAACCAACTAATTGAAATATTTTTTATTGATACAAAATATTTGTGTATTTTTATGGGGCACATGTGACATTTTCTTACATGCACAGAATGTATAACAATCAAGTCAGGACATTTAGAGAATACATCACCTCAAGTAGTTATCATTTCTACATGTTGGGAACATTTCAAATTCTCTCTTCTAGCTATTTTGAAACATATGATACATTATTAACTATAGTCATCCTACTCTGATAATAAATATTCATTCTGTCTAACTGTTTCTATCCTTAACCAGCCTCTCCTCATGCGCTTCCCACACACTCTTCTCAGCCTCTGGTAGCTATCATTCTACTCTTTACCTCTATAAGATCAACTTTTTTAGCTCCAGTATATGAATGAGAATATACAATCTTTGTCTTACTGTGCCTGGCTTATTTCACTTAACATAGTGATCCCTAGTTCTGTCCACATTGCTGCAAATTATAGGATTTCATCCTTTTTCTAGTCAAATAGTACTCCAGTGTGGGTATATACCACATTTTCTGTATTCATTTATCTGATGTTAGACACTTAGGTTGATTCCATATCTTTGCTATTGTGAATTATACTGCAGTAAACATGAGGGTACAGATATCTCTTTGATATACTCATTTCCTTTCCTTTAGATAAATACCCAGTAATGGGATTGCTGGATTGTATGGTAGTTCTATTTTTAGTTTTTAAAGAAATTCCTATACTATATTCCATAGTGGTTGTACTAATTTACATTCCCACCAACAGTGTATAAAAGTTCTTTTTTCCCCTCTACATCTTCATCAGCATCTGTTATTTTTTGTCTTTTTAATACTAATAGCCATTCAAACTAGGGTAAGATTAGATTAGTAATATTGAACTTTTTAATATACCTGTTGACATATATGTATGTCATATATCTATGAAGACGTATATGTATGTCTTCTTTTGAGAAATATCTTTTCATGTATTTTGTCCACTTTTTAATGGGATTACATGCTTTCTTGCTGTTGAGTTGTTTTTAGTTTGTTTTCTTTTTTGGGTATTAGTCCCTTGTCAGATGAATAGTTTGCAAATATTTGCTCCCATTCAACAGGTTGTCTCGTCACTCTGGTTATGATTTCTTTTGTTGTGCAGAATCATTTTAGTGTATTATAGTCCCATCTGTCTACTTTAGGTTTTGTTTCCTGTGCTTTTGAGATCTTAGTCGTAAAATCTTTGCATAGACCAATATCTTGAAGTATTGTTTTCTCCTAGTAATATTTTACTTTCAGGTGTTATGTTTAGGTCTTTAATACATTTTGAGTTGATTTTTTTATATGGTGAGAGATAGAGGTCTAGTTCATTCTTTTGCTTATGGGTATCCAGTTTTCCCAGCACTATTTATTGAAGAGGATGTCCTTTCTCCAGGGTATGTTCTTGGCACCTTTGATGAAAATAGTTGGCTGTAAATACCTGGATTTGTTTCTGGGTTCTGTATGCTGTTCCATTGGTCTATGTGTCTGTTTTTAATACCAATACCATGCTAATTTGGTTACTATAGCCTTGTAACATATTTTGAAGTCAGTTAGTGTGACACCTCCAGGTTTGTTCTCTTTGTTCATAATTGCATTGGTTACTTGGGGTCTTTTTTGGTTCCAAACAAATTTTAGGATTTTTTTTTCTTTCTGTGAAAAACGACATTGGTATTTTGATAAGAATTGTGTTGAATATGTAGATTGCCTTCAGTAGTATGGTCATTTTAATAATAATTCTTCCAATTCAAGAGCATGGGATGTCTTTCCATTTGTTTGTGTCATCTTTAATTTCTTTTCTCTTCTTTTCTTTAGAGACAGGGTCTCACTGTGTCATTCAGGCTCCAGTGCAGTGGTGTGATCATAGCTCATTGTAACCTCAAACTCCTGGGCTCAAGCAATTCTCCTGCCTTAACCTCCCAAGTGGCTAGGTCTATATAGACATGTGTCACCATACCCAACTTTCTTTTTTTTTTTAGAGAGAGAGGCTTTTGCTATGTTTTCTAGGCTGGTCTTGAACTCCTGGACTCAAGAGATCCTCCCACCTCAGCCTCCCAAAGTGTTGGGATTACATGCATGAGCAATCACACTCAGCTGTCTTCAATTTCTTTCATCAGTGTTTTGTTGTTTTCCCTGCAGAGATCTTTCACACCCTTGGTTAAATTTATTTTTAGGTATTTTTAAACTATTGCAAATGAGATTGCCTTCTTGGTCTCTTTTTAGCTATTTCATTATTGATAAATAAAAATGCTACTGATTTTTGTATATTTATTTTGTTTCCTGCAAATTTATTTGATTTGATTATCAAGTCTAAGAGTTTTTTGGTGGAGTCTTCAGATTTTTCTAAGTAAAAGATCATGTCATCTGCAAAAAGAAACAGTTCGAGGGGGCAGAGCAAGATGGCCGAATAGGAACAGCTCCAGTCTCCAACTCCCAGCGCGAGCGACACAGAAGACCAGTGATTTCTGCATTTTCAACTGAGGTACTGGGTTCATCTCACTGGGGAGTGCCGGACGATCGGTGCTGGTCAGCTGCTGCAGCCTGACCAGCGAGAGCTGAAGCAGGGCGAGGCATCGCCTCACCTGGGAAGCGCAAGGGGGAAGGGAATCCCTTTTCCTAGCCAGGGGAACTGAGACACACAACACCTGGAAAATCGGGTAACTCCCACCCCAATATTGCGCTTTAAGCAAACAGGCACACCAGGAGATCATATACCACACCTGGCCGGGAGGGCCCCATGCCCACGGAGCCTCCCTCATTGCTAGCACAGCAGTCTGTGATCTACCGGCAAGGCAGCAGCGAGGCTGGGGGAGGGGCGCCCGCCATTGCTGAGGCTTAAGTAGGTAAACAAAGCTGCTGGGAAGCTCCAACTGGGTGGAGCTCACAGCAGCTCAAGGAAACCTGCCTGTCTCTGTAGACTCCACCTCTGGGGACAGGGCACAGCTACACAACAACAACAACAACAACAAAAAAGCAGCAGAAACCTCTGCAGACGCAAACGACTCTGTCTGACAGCTTTGAAGAGAGCAGTGGATCTCCCAACACGGAGGTTGAGATCTGAGAAGGGACAGACTGCCTGCTCAAGTGGGTCCCTGACCCCTGAGTAGCCTAACTGGGAGACATCCCCCACTAGGGGCAGTCTGACACCCCACACCTCACAGGGTGGAGTACACCCCTGAGAGGAAGCTTCCAAAGCAAGAATCAGACAGGTACACTCGCTGTTCAGCAATATTCTATCTTCTGAAGCCTCTGCTGCTGATACCCAGGCAAACAGGGTCTGGAGTGGACCTCAAGCAATCTCCAACAGACCTACAGCTGAGGGTCCTGACTGTTAGAAGGAAAACTATCAAACAGGAGGGACACCTACACCAAAACCCCATCAGTACATCACCATCATCAAAGACCAGAGGCAGATAAAACCACAAAGATGGGGAAAAAGCAGGGCAGAAAAGCTGGAAATTCAAAAAATAAGAGCACATCTCCCCCGGCAAAGGAGCGCAGCTCATCGCCAGCAACGGATCAAAGCTGGACGGAGAATGACTTTGACGAGATGAGAGAAGAAGGCTTCAGTCCATCAAATTTCTCAGAGCTAAAGGAGGAATTACGTACCCAGCGCAAAGAAACTAAAAATCTTGAAAAAAAAGTGGAAGAATTGACGGCTAGAGTAATTAATGCAGAGAAGGTCATAAATAAAATGAAAGAGATGAAAACCATGACACGAGAAATACGTGACAAATGCACAAGCTTCAGTAACCGCCTCGATCAACTGGAAGAAAGAGTATCAGCGATTGAGGATCAAATGAATGAAATGAAGCGAGAAGAGAAACCAAAAGAAAAAAGAAGAAAAAGAAATGAACAAAGCCTGCAAGAAGTATGGGATTATGTAAAAAGACCAAATCTCCGTCTGATTGGGGTGCCTGAAAGTGAGGGGGAAAATGGAACCAAGTTGGAAAACACTCTTCAGGATATCATCCAGGAGAACTTCCCCAACCTAGTAGGGCAGGCCAACATTCAAATCCAGGAAATACAGAGAACGCCACAAAGATACTCCTCGAGAAGAGCAACTCCAAGACACATAATTGCCAGATTCACCAAAGTTGAAATGAAGGAAAAAATCTTAAGGGCAGCCAGAGAGAAAGGTCGGGTTACCCACAAAGGGAA